>NW_027478411.1:969969-1168581 GCF_051014685.1 Ptiloglossa arizonensis | reverse complement strand
TATTGGTTTCGAGTATCAGACTTGCGAAAATTTTGATGGTTTCTCAACCATTCCTTAACTTCAAACTCCCATATCTCGCGAACGGATTGACGAACTATAGAAATTCCAGTTGCATCTGAAAGCAGAAACTCGCCCGATTACAGTGGTATGCGTATTTTTGCCCTAGGCAATAGTAGTTATTGGTTGTCGAGTATCAGACATGCGAAAATTTGATGATTTCTCAACCATTCCTTAACTTCAAACTCCCATATCTCGCGAACGGATTGACGAACTATAGAAATTCCAGTTGCATCTGAAGCAGAAACTCGCCCCGATTACAGTGGTATGTGTACTTTACCCCTAGGCCATTCCAGTCATTGGTGTCGAGTATCAGACCAGCGAAATTTTGATGGTTTCTCACCATTCCTTAACTTCAAACTCCCATATCTCGCGAACGGATTACCAACTCCGGGAAATTCCAGTTGCATCTGAAAGCATAATCTCGCCCGATTACCAATGGTATGGTGTATTTTTTGCCCAGGCCCATAGCAGTTATTGGTTTCGAGTATCAGACTTGCGAAAATTTTGATGATTTCTCAACCATTCTTAACTTCAAACTCCCCATATCTCGCGAACGGATTGACGAACTCGAGAAATTCCTGTTGCATCTGAAAGTAGAAGCTCGCCCGATTACAATGGGGTGTGTACTTTCCCCTAGGCCATTCCAGTTATTGGTTTCGAGTATCAGACCAGCGAAAATTTTGATGGTTCTCAACCATTCCTTAACTTCAAACTCCCATATCTCGCGAACGGATTACCAACTCGAGAAATTCCCGTTGCATCTGAAAGCATAATCTCGCCCGATTACAACGGTATGTGTATTTTTGCCCTAGGCCATAGCGTTATTGGTTTCGAGTATCAGACTTGCGAAATTTTGATGGTTCCTCAAACCATTCCTTAACTTCAAACTCCCATATCTCGCGAACGGATTGACGAACTCGAGAAATTCCTGTTGCATCTGAAAGTAGAAACTCGTCCCGATTACAATGGTATGTGTACTTTTCCCTAGGGCCATTCCAGTTATTGGTTTCGAGTATCAGACCAGCGAAAATTTGGATGGTTTCTCCACCATTCCTTAACTTCATACTCCCATATCTCGCGAACGGATTGACGAACTCGAGAAATTCCTGCTGCATCTGAGATCAGAAACTCGCCCGATTACAACGGTATGTGTATTTTTGCCCTAGGCATTAGCAGTTATTGGTTTCGAGTATCAGACTTGCGAAAATTTTTGATCATTTCTCAACCATTCCTTAACTTCAAACTCCCATATCTCGCGAACGGATTACCAACTCGAGTAATTCCAGTTGCATCTAAAAGCAATATCTCGCTCGATTACAATGCTATGTGTATTTTTGCCCTAGGCATTAGTAGTTATTGGTTTCGAGTATCAGACTTGCGAAAATTTTGATGGTTTTCAACCATTCCTTAACTTCAGACTCCCATATCTCGCGAACGGAATTGACGAAATAGAGAAATTCCAGTTGTTTCTGAAAGCAGAAACTCGCCCGATTACAGTGGTATGTGTTCTTTTCCCCTAGGCCATTCCAGTTATTTGGTTTCGAGTATCAGACCAGCGAAAATTTTGATGGTTTCTCAACCATTCCTTAACTTCAAACTCCCATATCTCGCGGACGGATTGACGAACTCGAGAAATTCCTGCTGCATCTGAAAGCAGAAGCTCGCCCAATTACAACGGTATGTGTATTTTTGCCCTAGGCCATAGCAGTTATTGGTTTCGAGTATCAGACCAGCGATAAGTTTGATGGTTTCTCAACCATTCCTTAACTTCAAACTCCCATATCTCGCGAACGGATTGACGAACTCGAGAAATTCCAGTTGCATCTGAAAGCAGAAACTCGCGCGATTACAATGGTATGTGTATTTTTGCCCTAGGCCATAGTAGTTATTGGTTTCGAGTATCAGACTTGCGAAAATTTTGATGTCTTTTCAACCATTCCTTAACTTCAAACTCCCATATCTCGCGAACGGATTGACGAACTCGAGAAATTCCTGTTGCATCTGAAAGTAGAAACTCGCCCAATTACAACGGTATGTGTATTTTTGCCCTTAGTAGTTATTGGTTTCGAGTATCATTCTTGCGAAAATTTTGACGGTTTCGCAACCATTCCTTATCTTCAAACCTCCATATCTCGCGAACGGATTGACGAACTCGAGAAATTCCTGTTGCATCTGAAAGTAGAAAATCGCCCGATTACAACGGTATGTGTATTTTTGCCCTTAGTAGTTATTGGTCTCGAGTATCAGACTTGCGAAAATTTTGATGGTTTCGCAACCATTCCTTATCTTCAAACCTCCATATCTAGCGAACGGATTGATGAACTCGAGAAATTCCTGCTGCATCTGAAAGTAGAAGCTCGCCCGATTACAACGGTATGTGTATTTTTGCCCTAGGCCATTCCAGTTATTGGTATCGAGTATCAGACCAGCGAAAATTTCAATGGTTTCTCAACCATTCCTTAACTTCAAACTCCCATATCTCGCGAACGGATTGACGAACTCGAGAAATTCCTGTTGCATCTGAAAGCAGAAGCTCGATCGATTAAAACGGAATGTGTATTTTTGCCCTAGGCAATAGTAGTTATTGGTTTCGAGTATCAGACTTGCGAAAATTTTGATGGTTTCGCAACCATTCCTTATCTTCAAACCTCCATATCTCGCGAACGGATTGATGAACTCGAGAAATTCCTATTGCATCTGAAAGTAGAAACTCGCCCGATTACAATGGGGTGTGTATTTTTGCCCTAGGCATTAGTAGTTATTGGTTTCGAGTATCAGACTTACTAAAATTTTGATAGTTTCTCAACCATTCCTTAACTTCAAACTCCCATATCTCGCGAACGGATTACCAACTCGAGAAATACCAGTTGCATCTGAAAGCATAATCTCGCCCGATTACAATGGTATGTGCATTATTGCCCTAGGCCATAGCCGTTATTGGTTTCGAGTATCAGACTTGCGAAAATTTTGATGGTTCCTCAACCATTCCTTAACTTCAAACTCCCATATCTCGCGAACGGATTGACGAACTCGAGAAATTCCTGTTGTATCTGAAAGTAGAAGCTCGCCCGATTACAATGGGGAGTGTACTTTTCCCCTAGACCATTCCAGTTATTGGTTTCGAGTATCAGACCAGCGAAAATTTTGATGGTTTCTCAACCATTCCTAAACTTCAAACTCCCATATCTCGTGAATGGATTGACAAACTCGAGAAATTCCTGCTGCAACTGAAAGCAGAAACTCGCCCGATTACAACGGTATGTGTATTTTTGCCCTAGGCAATTGTAGTTATTGGTTTCGAGTATCAGACTTGCGAAAATTTTGATGATTTCTTAACCATTCCTTAACTTCAAACTCCCATATCTCGCGAACGGATTACCAACTCGAGAAATTCCAGTTGCATCTGAAAGCATAATGTCGCCCGATTACAATGGTATGTGTATTTGTGCCCTAGGCCATAGCAGTTATTGGTTTCGAGTATCAGACTTGCGAAAATTTTGATGGTTTCTCAACCATTCCTTAACTTCAAACTCCCATATCTCGCGAACGGATTGACGAACTAGAGAAATTCCAGTTGCATCTGAAAGCAGAAACTCGTCCGATTACAATGGTATGTGTACTTTTCCCGTAGGCCATTCCAGTTATTGGTTTCGAGTATCAGACCAGTGTAAATTTTGATGGTTTCTGAACCATTCCTTAACTTCAAACCCCCATATCTCGCGAACGGATTGATGAACTCGAGAAATTCCTGCTGCATCTGAAAGTAGAAGCTCGCCCGATTAGAACGGTGTGTGTATTTTTGCCCTAGGCAATAGTAGTTATTGGTTTCGGGTATCAGACTTGCGAAAATTTTGATGATTTCTCAACCATTCCTTAACTTCAAACTCCCATACCTCGCGAACGGAATGACGAAATAGAGAAATTCCTGCTGCATCTGAAAGCAGAAACTCGCCCAATTACAACGGTATGTGTATTTTTGCCCTAGGCAATAGTTGTTATTGGTTTCGAGTATCAGACTTGCGAAAATTTTGATGGTTTCTCAACCATTCCTTAACTTCAAACTCCCATATCTCGCGAACGGATTGACGAACTAGAGAAATTCCAGTTGCATCTGAAAGCAGAAACTCGTCCGATTACAATGGCATGTGTACTTTTCCACTAGGCCATTCCAGTCATTGGTGTCGAGTATCAGACCAGCGAAAATTTTGATGGTTTCTCACCATTCCTTAACTTCAAACCCCCATATCTCGCGAACGGATTGATGAACTCGAGAAGTTCCTGCTGCATCTGAAAGTAGAAGATCGCCCGATTACAACGGTATGCGTATTTTTGCCCTAGGCAATAGTAGTTATTGGTTTCGAGTATCAGACATGCGAAAATTTTGATGATTTCTCAACCATTCCTTAACTTCAAACTCCCATATCTCGCGAACGGATTGACGAACTATAGAAATTCCAGTTGCATCTGAAAGCAGAAACTCGCCCGATTACAGTGGTATGTGTACTTTACCCCTAGGCCATTCCAGTCATTGGTGTCGAGTATCAGACCAGCGAAAATTTTGATGGTTTCTCACCATTCCTTAACTTCAAACTCCATATCTCGCGAACGGATTACCAACTCGGGAAATTCCAGTTGCATCTGAAAGCATAATCTCGCCCGATTACAATGGTATGTGTATTTTTGCCCCAGGCCATAGCAGTTATTGGTTTCGAGTATCAGACTTGCGAAAATTTTGATGATTTCTCAACCATTCCTTAACTTCAAACTCCCATATCTCGCGAACGGATTGACGAACTCGAGAAATTCCTGTTGCATCTGAAAGTAGAAGCTCGCCGATTACAATGGGGTGTGTACTTTTCCCCTAGGCCATTCCAGTTATTGGTTTCGAGTATCAGACCAGCGAAAATTTTGATGGTTTCTCAACCATTCCTTAACTTCAAACTCCCATATCTCGCGAACGGATTACCAACTCGAGAAATTCCCGTTGCATCTGAAAGCATAATCTCGCCCGATTACAACGGTATGTGTATTTTTGCCCTAGGCCATAGCCGTTATTGGTTTCGAGTATCAGACTTGCGAAAATTTTGATGGTTCCTCAACCATTCCTTAACTTCAAACTCCCATATCTCGCGAACGGATTGACGAACTCGAGAAATTCCTGTTGCATCTGAAAGTAGAAACTCGTCCGATTACAATGGTATGTGTACTTTTCCCCTAGGCCATTCCAGTTATTGGTTTCGAGTATCAGACCAGCGAAAATTTGGATGGTTTCTCCACCATTCCTTAACTTCATACTCCCATATCTCGCGAACGGATTGACGAACTCGAGAAATTCCTGCTGCATCTGAGATCAGAAACTCGCCCGATTACAACGGTATGTGTATTTTTGCCCTAGGCATTAGCAGTTATTGGTTTCGAGTATCAGACTTGCGAAAATTTTGATCATTTCTCAACCATTCCTTAACTTCAAACTCCCATATCTCGCGAACGGATTACCAACTCGAGTAATTCCAGTTGCATCTAAAAGCAATATCTCGCTCGATTACAATGCTATGTGTATTTTTGCCCTAGGCATTAGTAGTTATTGGTTTCGAGTATCAGACTTGCGAAAATTTTGATGGTTTCTCAACCATTCCTTAACTTCAGACTCCCATATCTCGCGAACGGATTGACGAATTCGAGAAACTCCTGTTGCATGTGAAAGTAGAAACTCGCCCGATTACAATGGTGTGAGTACATTTCCCCTAGGCCATTCCAGTTATTGGTTTCGCGTATCAGATCAGCGAATATTTTGATGGTTTCTCAACCATTCCTTAATTCCAAACTCCGATATTTCGCGAACGGACTGACGAACTCGAAAAACTTCTGTTGCATCTGAATGTAGAAACTCTCCCGATTACAACGGTATGGGTATTTTTGCCCTAGGCCATAGTAGTTATTGGTTTCGAGTATGAGACTTGCGAAAATTTTTATGGTTTCTCAACCATTCCTTAACTCCAAACTCCGATATTTTGCGAAGAATTGACGAATCCGAAAAATTTCTGTTGCATCTGGAAGAAGAAACTCTCCCGATTACAACGGTGTGTGTATTTTTACCCTTGGCCATTGTAGTTATTGGTTTCGAGTATCAGACTTGCGAAACCATTCCTTAACTTCAAACGCCCATATCTCGCGGACGGATTGACGAACTCGAGAAATTCCTGCTGCATCTGAAAGTAGAAACTCGCCCGATTACAATGGTGTGTGTACTTTTCCCCTAGGCCACTCCTGTTATTGGTTTCGAGTATCAGACCAGCGAAAATTTTGATGGTTTCTCAACCATTCCTTAACTTCAGACTCCCATATCTCGCGAACGGATTGACGAACTCGAGAAACTCCTGTTGCATGTGAAAGTAGAAACTCGCCCGATTACAATGGTGTGAGTACATTTCCCCTAGGCCATTCCAGTTATTGGTTTCGAGTATCAGACTTGCGAAAATTTTGATGGTTTCTCAACCATTCCTTATGTTCAAGCTCCCATACCTCGCGAACGGATTGACGAACTCGAGAAATTCCTGTTGCATGTGAAAGTAGAAACTCGCCCGATTACAATGGTGTGTGTATTTTTCCCCTAGGCCACAGTAGTTATTGGTTTCGTGTATCAGACCTGCGAAAATTTTGATGGTTTCTCAACCATTCCTTAACTTCAAACTCCCATATCTCGCGAATGGATCGAGGACCTCGAGAAATTCCTGTTGCATCTGAAAGTAGAAACTCGCCCGATTACAACGGTATGTGTATTTTTGCCCTAGGCCATAGCCGTTATTGGTTTCGAGTATCAGACTTGCGAAAATTTTGATGGTTTCTCAACCATTCCTTATGTTGAAACTCCCATACCTCGCGAACGGATTGACGAACTCGAGAAATTCCTGTTGCATGTGAAAGTAGAAACTCGTCCGATTACAATGGTATGTGTACTTTTCCCCTAGGCCATTCCAGTTATTGGTTTCGCGTATCAGATCAGCGAAAATTTTGATGGTATCTCAACCATTCCTTAAGTCCAAACTCCGATATTTCGCGAACGGACTGACGAACTCGAAAAACTTCTGTTGCATCTGAAAGTAGAAACTCGCCCGATTACAACGGTATGTGTATTTTTGCCGTAGGCCATAGCCGTTATTGGTTTCGAGTATCAGACTTGCGAAAATTTTGATGGTTTCTCAACCATTCCTTATGTTGAAACTCCCATACCTCGCGAACGGATTGACGAACTCGAGAAATTCCTGTTGCATGTGAAAGTAGAAACTCGTCCGATTACAATGGTATGTGTACTTTTCCCCTAGGCCATTCCAGTTATTGGTTTCGCGTATCAGATCAGCGAAAATTTTTATGGTTTCTCAACCATTCCTTAACTCCAAACTCCGATATTTCGCGAACGGATTGACGAATCCGAAAAATTTCCGTGCATCTGAAGGTACAAACTCTCCCGATTACAACGGTATGTGTATTTTTACCCTAGGCCACTCCGATTATTCGCTTCTAGCATCAGAATTGCGAAAATTTGGATGGTTTCTCAACCATCTCTTAGCTCCAAACTCCGATATTTGGCGAACGAATTGACGAATCCGAAAAATTTCTGTTGCATCTGAAGGTAGAAACTCTCCCGATTACAACGGTATGTGTATTTTTGCCCTTAGTAGTTATTGGTTTCGAGTATCAGACTTGCGAAAATTTAATGGTTTCTCAACCATTCCTTAACTTCAAACTCCCATATCTCGCGAACGGATTGACGAACTCGAGAAATTCCTGTTGCATCTGAAGGTAGAAGATCGCCCGATTACAACGGTACTTGTATTTTTGCCCTAGGCAATAGTAGTTATTGGTTTCGGGTATCAGACTTGCGAAAATTTTGATGATTTCTCAACCATTCCTTAACTTCAAACTCCCATATCTCGCGAACGGATTGACGAACTCGAGAAATTCCAGTTGCATCTGAAAGCAGAAACTCGCGCGATTACAACGGTATGTGTATTTTTGCCTAGGCCATTCCAGTTATTGGTTTCGAGTATCAGACCAGCGAAAATTTTGATGGTTTCTCAACCATTCCTTAACTTCAAACTCCCATATCTCGCGAACGGTTTCACGAACTCGAGAATTTCCTGCTGCATCTGAAAGCAGAAAGTCGCCCAATTACATCGGTATGTCTATTTTTGCCCTAGGCCATAGCAGTTACTGGTTTCGAGTATCAGACTTGCGAAAATTTCAATGGTTTCTCAACCATTCCTTAACTTCAAACTCCCATATCTCGCGAACGGATTGACGAACTCGTGAAATTCCTGTTGCATCTGAATGCTGAAGCTCGATCGATTACAACGGAATGTGTATTTTTGCCCTAGGCAATAGTAGTTATTGGTTTCGAGTATCAGACTTGCGAAAATTTTGATGGTTTCGCAACCATTCCTTATCTTCAAACCTCCATATCTCGCGAACAGATTGATGAACTCGAGAAATTCCTGTTGCATCTGAAAGTAGAAACTCGCCCGATTACAATGGGGTGTGTATTTTTGCCCTAGGCATTAGTAGTTATTGGTTTCGAGTATCAGACTTACTAAAATTTTGATAGTTTCTCAACCATTCCTTAACTTCAAACTCCCATATCTCGCGAACGGATTACCAACTCGAGAAATTCCAGTTGCATCTGAAAGCATAATCTCGCCCGATTACAATGGTATGTGTATTTGTGCCCTAGGCCATAGCAGTTATTGGTTTCGAGTATCAGACTTGCGAAAATTTTGATGGTTTCTCAACCATTCCTTAACTTCAAACACCCATATCTCGCGAACGGATTGACGAACTAGAGAAATTCCAGTTGCATCTGAAAGCAGAAACCCGTCCGATTACAATGGTATGTGTACTTTTCCCGTAGGCCATTCCAGTTGTTGGTTTCGAGTATCAGACCTGTGAAAATTTTGATGACTTCTCAACCATTCCTTAACTTCAAACTCCCATATCTCGCGAACGGATTACCATCTCGAGAAATTCCAGTTGCATCTAAAAGCAATATCACGCCCGATTACAATGGTATGTGTATTTTTGCCCTAGGCCATAGCAGTTATTGGTTTCGAGTATCAGACTTGCGAAAATTTTGATGGTTTCTCAACCATTCCTTAACTTCAAACTCCCATATCTCGCGAACGGATTGACGAACCAGAGAAATTCCAGTTGCATCTGAAAGCAGAAACCCGTCCGATTACAATGATATGTGTACTTTTCCCGTAGGCCATTCCAGTTATTGGTTTCGAGTATCAGACCAGTGAAAATTTTGATGGTGTCTGAACCATTCCTTAACCTCAATCCCCCATATCTCGCGAACGGATTGATGAACTCGAGAAATTCATGCTGCATCTGAAAGTAGAAGCTCGCCCGATTACAATGGTATGTGTATTTTTGCCCTAGGCAATAGTAGTTATTGGTTTCGGGTATCAGACATGCGAAAATGTTGATGATTTCTCAACCATTCCTTAACTTCAAACTCCCATATCTCGCGAACGGATTGACGAACTCGAGAAATTCCACTTGCATCTGAAAGTAGAAACTAGCCCGATTACCGTGGTATGTGTACTTTTCCCCTAGGACATTCCAGTTATTGGTTTCGGGTATCAGACCGGCGGAAATTTTGATGGTTTCTCAACCATTCCTTAACTTCAAACTCCCATATCTCGCGAACGGATTGACGAACTCGAGAAATTCCTGCTGCATCTGAAAGCAGAAACTCGCCCGCATTCAACGGTATGTGTATTTTTGCCCTAGGCAATTGTAGTTTTTGGTTTCGAGTATCAGACTTGCGAAAATTTTGATGGCTTCTCGACCATTCCTTAACTTCAAACTCCCATATCTCGCGAACGGATTGACGAACTCGAGAAATTACTGTTGCATCTGATAGAAGAAACTCGCCCGATTACAACGGTATGTGTATTTTTGCCCTAGGCCATAGTAGTTATTGGTTTCGAGTATCAGACTTGCGAAAATGTTGATGATTTCTCAACCATTCCTTATGTTCAAACTCCCATACCTCGCGAACGGATTGACGAACTCGAGAAATTACTGTTGCATGTGAAAGTAGAAACTCGCCCGATTACAATGGTGTGTGTATTTTTCCCCTAGGCCACAGTAGTTATTGGTTTCGTGTATCAGACCAGCGAAAATTTTGATGGTTTCTCAACCATTCCTTAACTCCACACTCCGATATTTCGCGAACGGATTGACGAATCCGAAAAATTTCTGTTGTTCCAGAAAGTAGAAAGTTTCCCAATTACAACAGTATGTGTATTTTTCCCCTAGGCCATAGTAGTAATTGGTTTCGAGTATCAGACCAGCGAAAATTTTGATGGTTTCTCAACCATTCCTTAACTTCAAACTCCCATATCTCGCGAACGGATTACCAACTCGAGAAATTCCAGTTGCTTCTGAAAGAATAATCTCGCCCGATTACAATGGTATGTGTATTTTTGCCCTAGGCCATAGCAGTTATTGGTTTCGAGTATCAGACTTGCGAAAATTTTGATGGTTTCTCCACCATTCCGTAACTTCAAACTCCCATATCTCGCGAACGGATTGACGAACTCAAGAAATTACTGTTGCATCTGAAAGTAGAAACGCGCCCGATTACAACGGTATGCGTATTTTTCCCCTAGTCCATTGTAGTTATTGGTTTCGAGTATCAGACTTGCGAAAATTATGATGGTTTCTCCACCATTCCTTAACTTCAAACTCCCATATCTCGCGAACGGATTGACGAACTCGAGAAATTCCTCTTGCATCTGAAAGTAGAAACACGCCCGATTACAACGGTATATGTATTTTTCCCCTCGGCAAGAGTGCTTATTGGTTTCGAGTATCGGACTTGCGAAAATTTTGATGGTTTCTCAACCATTCCTTAACTTCAAACTCCCATATCTCGCGAACGGATTGACGAACTCGAGAAATTCCTGTTGCATCTGAAGGTAGAAGATCGCCCGATTACAACGGTATTTGTATTTTTGCACTAGGCAATAGTAGTTATTGGTTTCGAGTATCAGACTTGCGAAAATTTTGATGGCTTCTCAACCATTCCTTAACTTCAAACTCCCATATCTCGCGAACGGATTGACGAACTCAAGAAATTACTGTTGCATCTGAAAGTAGAAAATCGCCCGATTACAACGGTATGTGTATTTTTGCCCTAGGCATTAGTAGTTATTGGTTTCCAGTATCAGACTTACAAAAATTTTGATAGTTTCTCAACCATTCCTTAACTTCAAACTCCCATATCTCGCGAACGGAATGTCGAACTCGAGAAATTCCTGTTGCATCTGAAAGTAGAAACTCGCCTGATTACAAAGGTGTGTGTACTGTTCCCCTAGGCCATTCCAGTTATTCGTTTCTAGCATCAGAATTGCGAAAATTCTGATGGTTTCTCAACCATCTCTTAACTCCAAACTCCGATATTTCGCGAACGGATTGACGAATCCGAAAAATTTCCGTGCATCTGAAAGTACAAACTCTCCCGATTACAACGGTGTATGTATTTTTCCCCTCGGCGAGAGTGCTTATTGGATTCGAGTATCGGACTTGCGAAAATTTTGATGGTTTCTCAACCATCCCTTAACTTCAAACTCCCATATCTCGCGAACGGATTGACGAACTCGAGAAATTCCAGTTGCATCTGAAAGCAGAAACTCGCGCGATTACAATGGTATGTGTATTTTTGCCCTAGGCCATAGTGGTTATTGGTTTCGAGTATCAGACTTGCGAAAATTTTGATGGCTTTTCAACCATTCCTTAACTTCAAACTCCCATATCTCGCGAACGGATTGACGAACTCGAGAAATTGCTGTTGCATCTGAAGGTAGAAGATCGCCCGATTACAACGGTACTTGTATTTTTGCCCTAGACAATAGTAGTTATTGGTTTCGGGTATCAGACTTGCGAAAATTTTGATGACTTCTCAACCATTCCTTAACTTCAAACTCCCATATCTCGCGAACGGATTGACGAACTCGAGAAATTCCAGTTGCATCTGAAAGCAGAAACTCGCGCGATTACAATGGTATGTGTATTTTTGCCCTAGGCCATAGTGGTTATTGGTTTCGAGTATCAGACTTGCGAAAATTTTGATGGCTTTTCAACCATTCCTTAACTTCAAACTCCCATATCTCGCGAACGGATTGACGAACTCGAGAAATTCCTGTTGCATCTGAAAGCAGATGCTCGATCGATTACAACGGTATGTGTATTTTTGCCCTAGGCCATTCCAGTTATTGGTTTCGCGTATCAGACCAGCGAAAATTTTGATGGTTTCTCAACCATTCCTTAACTTCAAACTCCCATATCTCGCGAACGGTTTCACGAACTCGAGAATTTCCTGCTGCATCTGAAAGCAGAAAGTCGCCCAATTACATCGGTATGTCTATTTTTGCCCTAGGCCATAGCAGTTACTGGTTTCGAGTATCAGACTTGCGAAAATTTCAATGGTTTCTCAACCATTCCTTAACTTCAAACTCCCATATCTCGCGAACGGATTGACGAACTCGAGAAATTCCTGTTGCATCTGAAGGTAGAAGATCGCCCGATTACAACGGAATGTGTATTTTTGCCCTAGGCAATAGTAGTTATTGGTTTCGGGTATCAGACTTGCGAAAATTTTGATGATTTCTCAACCATTCCTTAACTTCAAACTCCCATATCTCGCGAACGGATTGACGAACTCGAGAAATTCCAGTTGCATCTGAAAGCAGAAACTCGCGCGATTACAATGGTATGTGTATTTTTGCCCTAGGCCATAGTGGTTATTGGTTTCGAGTATCAGACTTGCGAAAATTTTGATGGCTTTTCAACCATTCCTTAACTTCAAACTCCCATATCTCGCGAACGGATTGACGAACTCGAGAAATTCCTGTTGCATCTGAAAGCAGATGCTCGATCGATTACAACGGTATGTGTATTTTTGCCCTAGGCCATTCCAGTTATTGGTTTCGAGTATCAGACCAGCGAAAATTTTGATGGTTTCTACACCATTCCTTAACTTCAAACTCCCATATCTCGCGAACGGTTTCACGAACTCGAGAATTTCCTGCTGCATCTGAAAGCAGAAAGTCGCCCAATTACATCGGTATGTCTATTTTTGCCCTAGGCCATAGCAGTTACTGGTTTCGAGTATCAGACTTGCGAAAATTTCAATGGTTTCTCAACCATTCCTTAACTTCAAACTCCCATATCTCGCGAACGGACTGACGAACTCGTGAAATTCCTGTTGCATCTGAATGCTGAAGCTCGATCGATTACAACGGAATGTGTATTTTTGCCCTAGGCCATAGTGGTTATTGGTTTCGAGTATCAGACTTGCGAAAATTTGGATGGTTTCTCAACCATTCCTTAACTCCTAACACCGATATTTCGCGAACGGATTGACGAATCCGAAAAATTTCTGTTACATCTGAAAGTAGAAACTTTCCCGATTACAACAGTATGTGTATTTTTCCCCTTGGCCATAGCAGTTATTGGTTTCGAGCATCAGAGCAGCGAAAATTTTGATGGTTTCTCCACCATTCCTTAACTTCAAACTCCCATATCTCGCGAACGGATTGACGAACTCGAGAAATTCCTTTTGCATCTGATAGTAGAAACTCGCCCGATTACAACGGTATGTGTATTTTTGCCCTAGGCCATAGTAGTTATTGGTTTCGAGTATCAGACTTGCGAAAATTTTGATGGTTTCTCAACCATTCCTTAAATTCAGACTCCCATATCTCGCGAACGGATTGACGAACTCGAGAAATTCCTGTTGCATCTGAAAGTTGAAAATCGCCCGATTACAATGTTGTGTGTACTTTTCCCCTAGGCCTTTCCATTTATTCGCTTCTAGCATCAGAACTGCGAAAATTTTGATGGTTTCTCAACCATTCCTTAACTCCTAACTCCGATATTTCGCGAACGGATTGACGAACTCGAGAAATTCCTGTTGCATCTGAAAGTAGAAACTCGCCCGATTACAGCGGTATGTGTATTTCTGTTCTAGGGCATTGTAGTTATTGGTTTCGAGTATCAGACTTGCGAAAATTTTGATGGTTTCTCAACCATTCCTTAACTTCAAACTCCCATATCTCGCGAACGGATTGACGAACTCGAGAAATTCCTTTTGCATCTGAAAGCAGAAACTCGCCCGATTACAACAGTGTGTGCATTTTTCCCCTAGGCCTTTGTAGTTATTGGTTTCGAGTATCAGACTTGCGAAAATTTTGATGGTTTCTCAACCATTCCTTAACTTCAAACTCACATATCTCGCGAACGGATTGACGAACTTGAGAAATTCCTGTTGCATGTGAGAGTAGAAACTCGTCCGATTACAATGGTGTGTGCACTTTTCCCCTAGGCCATTCCAGTAATTCGTTTCTAGCATCAGAATTGCGAAAATTTTGATGGTTTCTCAACCATTCCTTAACTCCTAACTCCGATATTTCGCGAACGGATTGACGAATCCGAAAAGTTTCTGTTGCATCTGAAAGTAGAAACTTTCCCGATTACAACAGTATGTGTATTTTTCCCCTTGGCCATAGCAGTTATTGGTTTCGAGTATCAGATTTGCGAAAATTTTGATGGTTTCTCAACCATTCCTTAACTTCAGACTCCCATATCTCGGGAACATATTGACGAACTCGTGAAATTCCTGTTGCATCTGAAAGCAGAAACTCGCCCGATTACAATGTTGTGTGTACTTTTCCCGTAGGTCATTCGAGTTATTCGACTCTAGCATCAGAATTGCGAAAATTTTGATGGTTTCCCAAACATTCCTTAACTCCAAACTCCGATATTTCACGAACGAATTGACGAACTCGAGAAATTCCTGTTGCATCTGAAAGTTGAAAATCGCCCGATTACAATGTTGTGTGTACTTTTCCCCTAGGCCTTTCCATTTATTCGCTTCTAGCATCAGAACTGCGAAAATTTTGATGGTTTCTCAACCATTCCTTAACTCCTAACTCCGATATTTCGCGAACGGATTGACGAACTCGAGAAATTCCTGTTTCATCTGAAAGTAGAAACTCGCCCGATTACAATGGTGTGTGCACTTTTCCCCTAGGCCATAGCAGTTATTGGTTTCGAGTATCAGATTTGCGAAAATTTTGATGGTCTCTCAACCATTCCTTAACTTCAGACTCCCATATCTCGGGAACAGATTGACGAACTCGTGAAATTCCTGTTGCATCTGAAAGCAGAAACTCGCCCGATTACAATGTTGTGTGTACTTTTCCCGTAGGTCATTCGAGTTATTCGACTCTAGCATCAGAATTGCGAAAATTTTGATGGTTTCCCAAACATTCCTTAACTCCGAACTCCGATATTTCACGAACGAATTGACGAATCCGAAAAATTTCTGTTGTATCTGAAAGTAGAAACTCTCCCGATTACAACAGTATGTGTATTTTTCCCCTTGGCCATAGCAGTTATTGGTTTCGAGCATCAGAGCAGCGAAAATTTTGATGGTTTCTCCACCATTCCTTAACTTCATACTCCCATATCTCGCGAACGGATTGACGAACTCGAGAAATTCCTGTTGCATCTGAAAGTTGAAAATCGCCCGATTACAATGTTGTGTGTACTTTTCCCCTAGGCCTTTCCATTTATTCGCTTCTAGCATCAGAACTGCGAAAATTTTGATGGTTTCTCAACCATTCCTTAACTCCTAACTCCGATATTTCGCGAACGGATTGACGAACTCGAGAAATTCCTGTTGCATCTGAAAGTAGAAACTCGCCCGATTACAGCGGTATGTGTATTTCTGTTCTAGGGCATTGTAGTTATTGGTTTCGAGTATCAGACTTGCGAAAATTTTGATGGTTTCTCAACCATTCCTTAACTTCAAACTCCCATATCTCGCGAACGGATTGACGAACTCGAGAAATTCCTTTTGCATCTGAAAGCAGAAACTCGCCCGATTACAACAGTGTGTGCATTTTTCCCCTAGGCCTTTGTAGTTATTGGTTTCGAGTATCAGACTTGCGAAAATTTTGATGGTTTCTCAACCATTCCTTAACTTCAAACTCACATATCTCGCGAACGGATTGACGAACTTGAGAAATTCCTGTTGCATGTGAGAGTAGAAACTCGTCCGATTACAATGGTGTGTGCACTTTTCCCCTAGGCCATTCCAGTAATTCGTTTCTAGCATCAGAATTGCGAAAATTTTGATGGTTTCTCAACCATTCCTTAACTCCTAACTCCGATATTTCGCGAACGGATTGACGAATCCGAAAAGTTTCTGTTGCATCTGAAAGTAGAAACTTTCCCGATTACAACAGTATGTGTATTTTTCCCCTTGGCCATAGCAGTTATTGGTTTCGAGTATCAGATTTGCGAAAATTTTGATGGTTTCTCAACCATTCCTTAACTTCAGACTCCCATATCTCGGGAACATATTGACGAACTCGTGAAATTCCTGTTGCATCTGAAAGCAGAAACTCGCCCGATTACAATGTTGTGTGTACTTTTCCCGTAGGTCATTCGAGTTATTCGACTCTAGCATCAGAATTGCGAAAATTTTGATGGTTTCCCAAACATTCCTTAACTCCAAACTCCGATATTTCACGAACGAATTGACGAATCCGAAAAATTTCTGTTGTATCTGAAAGTAGAAACTCTCCCGATTACAACAGTATGTGTATTTTTCCCCTAGGCCTTTGTAGTTATTGGTTTCGAGTATCAGACTTGCGAAAATTTTGATGGTTTCGCAACCATTCCTTAACTTCAAACTCCCATATCTCGCGAACGGATTACCAACTCGAGAAATACCAGTTGCATCTGAAAGCATAATCTCGCCCGATTACAATGGTGTGTGTACTTTTCCCCTAGGCCATTCCTGTTATTGGTTTCGAGTATCAGACCAGCGAAAATTTTGATGGTTTCTCAACCATTCCTTAACTTCAGACTCCCATATCTCGCGAACGGATTGACGAACTCGAGAAACTCCTGTTGCATGTGAAAGTAGAAACTCGCCCGATTACAATGGTGTGAGTACATTTCCCCTAGGCCATTGTAGTTATTGTTTTCGAGTGTCAGACTTGCGAAAATTTTGATGGATTCTCAACCATCTCTTATCTCCAAACTCCGATATTTCGCGAATGGATTGACGAATCCCAAAAATTTCTGTTGCATCTGAAAGTAGAAACTCGCCCGATTACAATGGTGTGGGTGCTTTTCCCCTACGC
Organism: Ptiloglossa arizonensis; assembly: GCF_051014685.1. Classification (NCBI taxonomy): domain Eukaryota; kingdom Metazoa; phylum Arthropoda; class Insecta; order Hymenoptera; family Colletidae; genus Ptiloglossa; species Ptiloglossa arizonensis. The sequence goes on along the minus strand of NW_027478411.1, from coordinate 1,151,299 downwards.
CATTCCAGTTATAGGTTTCGAGTATCAGACTTGCGAAAATTTTGATGTTTTCTCATCCATTCCGTAACTTCAAACTCCCATATCTCGCGAACGGATTGACGAACTCGAGAAATTCCTGTTGCATGTGAAAGTAGAGACTCGCCCCATTACAATGTTGTGTGTACTTTTCCCCTAGGCCATTCCAGCTATTCGTTTCTAGCATCAGAATTGCGAAAATTTTGATGGTTTGACAACTATCTCTTAACTCCCAACTCCGATATTTCGCGAACCGATTGACGAGCTCGAGCAATTCCTGTTGAAAGTGAAAGTAGAAACTCGCCCGATTACAATGGTGTGTGTATTTTTTCACTCGGCCTTTGTAGTTATTGGTTTCGAGTATCAGACTTGCGAAAATTTTGATGGTTTCTCAACCATTCCTTAACTTCAAACTCCCATATCTCGCGAACGGGTTTGCGAACTTGAGAAATTCCTGTTGCATCTGAAAGTAGAAACTCGCCCGCTTACAACGGTGTGTGTGCTTTTCCCCTAGTCCATTCCTGTTATTCGTTTCTAGCATCAGAATTGCGAGAATTTTGATGGTTTCTCAACCATCTCTTAACTCCAAACTCCGTTATTTCGCGAACGGTTTAACGAATCCGAGAAATTTCCGTGCATCTGAAAGTACAAACTCTCCCGATTACAACAGTATGTGTATTTTTACCCTAGGCCATTGTAGTTATTGGTTTCGAGTATCTGACTTGTGAAAATTTTGATGGTTTCTCTACCATTCCTTAAATTCAAACTCCCATATCTCGCGAACGGATTGACGAACTCGAGAAATTCCTGTTGCTTGTGGAAGTAGAAACTCGCCCGACTACAAAGGTATGTGTATTTTTCCCCTAGGCCATTGTTGTTATTGGTTTCGTGTATCAGACTTGCGAAAATTTTGATGGTTTCTCAAGAATTCCTTAACTTGAAACTCCCATATCTCGCGAACGCATTGACGAACTAGAGAAATTCCTGTTGCATCTGGAAGTAGAAACACGCCCGATTACAATGGTGTGTGTACTTTTCCCCTAGGCCATTCCAGTTATTGGTTTCGAGTATTAGACCATCGAAAATTTTAATGGTTTCTCAACCATTCCTTAACTTCAAATTCCCATATCTCGGGAACCGATTGACGAACTCGAGAAATTCCTGTTGCTTGTGGAAGTAGAAACTCGCCCGACTACAAAGGTATGTGTATTTTTCCCCTAGGCCTTTGTAGTTATTGGTTTCGAGTATCAGACTTGCGAAAATTTTGATGGATTCACAACCTTTCCTTAAATTCAAACTCCCATATCTCGCGAACGGATTGTCGAACTTGAGAAATTCCTGTTGCATCTGAAAGTAGAAACTCGCCCGATCACATCGGTATGTGTATTTTTCCCCTAGGCCATTGTTGTTATTGGTTTCGTGTATCAGACTTGCGAAAATTTTGGTGGTTTCTCAACCATTCCTTAACTTCACACTTCCGTATCTCGCGAACGGATTGACGAACTCGAGAATTTCCTATTGCATCTGAAAGCAGAAACTCGCCCGAGTACAATGGTGTGTGTACTTTTCCCCTAGGCAATTCCACGTATTCGTTTCTAGCATTAGAATTGCGAGAATTTTGATGGTTTCTCAACCATTCCTTAACTTCAAACTCCCATATCTCTCGAACGGATTGACGAACTCGAGAAATTCCTGTTGCATCTGAGAGTGGTAACTCGCCCGATTACAACGGTATGTGTATTTTTGCCCTGGGCCATAGAAGCTATTGGTTTCGAGTATCAGACTTGCGAAAATTTTGATGGTTTCTCAACCATTCCTTAACTTCAAGCTCCCATATCTCGCGAACGGATTGACGAACTCGAGAAGTTCCAGTTGCATCTGAAAGTAGAAACTCGCCCGATTACAATGGTGTGTGTACTTTTCCCCTAGGCAATTCCACGTATTCGTTTCTAGCATTAGAATTGCGAGAATTTTGATGGTTTCTCAATCATCTCTTAACTCCAAACTCCGATATTTCGCGAACGGTTTGACGAATCCGAGAAATTTCCGTGCATCTGAAAGTACAAACTCTCCCGATTACAGCGGTATGTGTATTTTTACCCTAGGCCATTGTAGTTATTGGTTTCGAGTATCTGACTTGTGAAAATTTTGATGGTTTCTCTACCATTCCTTAATTTCAAACTCCCGTATCTCGCGAACGGATTGACGAACTCGAGAAATTCCTGTTGCATCTGAAAGGAGAAACTCGCCCGATTACATTGGTGTGGGTACTTTTCCCCTAGGCCATTCCTGTTATTGGTTTCGAGTATCAGACTTGTGAAAATTTTGATGGTTTCTCTACCATTCCTTAACTTCAAACTCCCACATCTCGCGAACGGATTGACGAACTCGAGAAATTTCTGTTGCATCTGATAGTAGAAACGCGCCCGATTACAATGGTGTGTGTACTTTTCCCCAAGGCCGTTCCAGTTAATGGTTTCGAGTATCAGACTTGCGAAAATTTTGATGGATTCTCAACCATCTCTTATCTCCAAACTCCGATATTTCGCGAACGGATTGAAAAATCCGAAAAATTTCTGTTGCATCTGAAAGTAGAAACGCGCCCGATTACAATGGTATGTGTATTTTTACCCTAGGACATAGTAGTTATTGGTTTCGAGTATCAGACTTTTGAAGATTTTGATGGTTTCTCAACCATTCCTTAATTTCAAACTCCCATATCTCGCGAACGGATTGACGAACTCGAGAAATTCCTGTTGCATCTGAGAGGAGAAACTCGCACGACTACAATGGTGTGTGTAATTTTCCCCTAGGCGCTTCCAGTTAAAGGTTTCGAGTATCAGACTTGCGAAAATTTTGTTGGTTTCTCAACCATTCCTTAACTTCAAACTCCCATATTTCGCGTACGGGTTGGCGAACTTGAGAAATTCCTGTTGCATCTGAAAGTAGAAACTCGCCCGATTACAACAGTATGTGTATTTTTCCCCTAGGCCATTGTTGTTATTGGTTTCGTGTATCAGACTTGCGAAAATTTTGATGGTTTCTCAAGAATTCCTTAAATCGAAACTCCCATATCTCGCAAACGCATTGACGAACTCGAGAAATTCCTGTTGTATCTGAATGTAGGAACCCGCCCGATTACAATGGTGTGTATACTTTTCCCCTAGGCCATTCCAGTTATTCGTTTCTAGCATCAGAATTGCGAGAATTTTGATGGTTTCTCAACCATCTCTTAACTCCAAACTCCGATATTTCGCGAACGGTTTGACGAATGCGAAAAATTTCCGTGCATCTGAAAGTACAAACTCTCCCGATTACAACGGTATGTGTATTTTTACCCTAGGCCATTCCAGTTATTCGTTTCTAGCATCAGAATTGCGAGAATTTTGATGGTTTCTCAACCATCTCTTAACTCCAAACTCCGATATTTCGCGAACGGATTGACGAATTCTAGAAATTCCTGTTGCATCTGAAAGGAGAAACTCTCCCGAGTACAAAGGTATGTGTTCTTTTGCCCTAGGCCATTCCAGTTATTCGTTTCTAGCATCAGAATTGCGAAAATTTTGATGGTTTCTCAACCGTCACTTAAATCCAAACTCCCATATCTCGCGAACGGATTGACGAATTCGAGAAATTCCTGCTGCATCTGAAAGCAGAAACTCGCCCGATTTCAACGGTGTGTGTACTTTTCCCCTAGGCCATTCCAGTTGTTGGTTTTGTGTATCAGACCAGCGAATATTTTGATGGTTTCTCAAGCATGCCTTAACTCCAAACTTCCATATCTCGCGAACGGATTGACGAACTCGAGAAATTCCTGTTGCATCTGAAAGTAGAAACTCGCCCGATTACAAAGATATGTGTGTTTTCCACGTAGGCCTTTGTAGTTATTGGTTTCGAGTATCAGACTTTCGAAAATTTGATGGTTTCTCAAGCATTCCTTAAGTTCAAACTCCCATATCTCGCGAACGGATTGACGAACTCAAGAAATTCCTGCTGCATCTGAAAGCAGAAAGTCGCCCGATTACAATGGTGTGTGCACTTTTCCCCTAGGTCATTCCAGTTATTGGTTTCGAGTATCAGACCAGCGAAAATTTTGATGGTTTCTCAAGCATGCCTTAACTTCAAACTTCCATATCTCGCGAACGGATTGACGAACTCGAGAATTTCCTATTGCATCTGAAAGCAGAAACTCTCCCGATTACAATGGTGTGTGTATTTTTGCCCTAGGACATAGTAGTTATTGGTTTCGAGTTTCAGACTTACCAAAATTTTAGTGGTTTCTCAACCATACCGTAACTTCAAACTCCCATATTTCGCGAACGGATTGACGAATCCCAAAAATTTCTGTTGCATCTGAAAGTTGAAACTCGCCCGATTACAACGGTATGAGTATTTTTCCCCTAGGCCATTGTAGTTACTGGTTTGGAGTATCAGACTTGCTAAAATTTTGATGGTTTCTCAACCATTCCATAATTTCAAACTCCCATATCTCGCGAACGGATAGACGAACTCGAGAAATTCCTGTTGCATCTGAAAGTAGAAACTCGACCGATTACAATGGTGTGGGTACCTTTCGCCTAGGCCATTCCAGTTATTGGTTTCGATTATCACACTTGCGAAAATTTTGATGGTTTCTCAACCATTCCTTAACTTCAAACTCCCATATCTCGCGAACGGATTTACGAACTCGAGAAATTCCTGTTGCGTCTGAAAGTAGAAACTCGCCCGATTAATGTGGTGTGTTTACTTTTCCCACAGGCAATTCCAGTTTTTCGTTTCTAGCATCAGAATTGCGAAAATTTTGATGGTTTCTCAACCATTCCTTAACTTCAATCTTCCATATTTCGCGTACGGCTGGCTGAATCCGAAAAATTTCTGATGCATCTGAAAGTAGAAACTCTCCCGATTACAACGCTATGTGTATTTTTCCCCTAGGCCATTGTAGTTATTTGTTTCGAGTATCAGAATTGCGAAAATTGTGATGGTTTCTCAACCATTCCTTAACTTCAAACTCTCATATCGCGCGAACGGATTGACGAACTCGAGAAATTCCTGTTGCATCTGAAAGTAGAAACTCGCCCGATTACGAAGGTATGTGTATTTTTCCACTAGTCCTTTGTACTTATTGGTTTCGCGTAACAGACTTGCGAAAATTTTGATGGTTTCTCAAGCATTCCTTAACTTCAAACTCCCATGTCTCACGAACGGATTGACGAACTCGAGAAATTCCTGTAGCATCTGAAATAAGAAACTCGCCCGTTTACAATGGTGTGTGTACTTTTCCACTACGCCATTCCAGTTATTGGTTTCGAGTATCAGAATTGCGAAAATATTGATGATTTCTCAACCATCTCGTAATTCCAAACTCCGATATTTCGCGAACGGATTGACGAACTCGAAAAATTCCTGTTGCATCTGAAAGTAGAAACTCGCCCGATTACAAAGGTATGCGTATTTTTCTCCTAGGCCTTCGTAGTTATTGGTTTCGAGTATCAGACCTGCGAAAATTTTGATGGTTTCTCAACCATTCCTTAACTTCAAACTCCCATATCTCGCGAAAGGATTGATGAACTCGAGAAATCCCGGTTGCATCTGAAAGCAGAAACTCGCCCGATTACCACGGTATGTGTATTTTTCCCCTAGGTCATTGTAGTTATTGGTTTCGAGTACCAGACTTGCGAAAATTTAGATGGATTCTCAACCATTCCTTAACCTCAAACTACCATATCTCGCGAACGGATTGACGAACTCGAGAAATTCCTGTTGCACCTGAAAGTAGAAACTCGCCCCATTACAATGCTGTGTGTACTTTTCCCCTAAGCGATTCCAGTTATTGGTTTCGAGTATCAGACTCGCGAAAATTTTGATGGTTCCTCAACCATTCCTTAACATCAAGCTGCCACCTTTCGCGAACGGATTGCCGAATCCGAAAAACTTCTGTTGCATCTGAAAGTAGAAACTCGCCCTATTACAACGCTATGTGTATTTTTCCCCTAGCCCACGGTAGTTATTGGTTTCGAGTATCAGACCAGCGAAAAGTTTGATGGTTTCTCAAACATTCCTTAACTTCAAACTCCCATATCTCGCGAACGGATTGACGAACTCGAGAAATTCCTGTTGCATCTGATGGTAGAAGATCGCCCGATTACATCGGAATGTGTATTTTTGCCTTAGGCAATAGTAGTTATTGGTTTCGAGAATCAGACTTGCAAAAATTTTGATGATTTCTCAACCATTCCTTAACTTCAAACTCCCATATCTCGCGAACGGATTACCAACTCGAGAAATTCCAGATGCATCTGAAAGCATAATCTCGCCCGATTACAATGGTATGTGTATTTTTGCCCTAGGCCATAGCAGTTATTGGTGGCGACTATCAGACTCGCGAAAATTTTGATGGTTCCTCAACCATTCCTTAACATCAAGCTGCCACCTTTCGCGAACGGATTGCCGAATCCGAAAAACTTCTGTTGCATCTGAAAGTAGAAACTCGCCCTATTACAACGCTATGTGTATTTTTCCCCTAGCCCACGGTAGTTATTGGTTTCGACTATCAGACTTGCGAAAATTTTGATTGTTTCTCAACCATTCCTTAACTTCAAACTGCCATATCTCGCGAGCGGATCGACGAACTCGAGAAATTCCTTTTGCATCTGAAAGTAGAAACTCGCCTGATTACAACGGTATATGTATCTTTCCCCTAGGTCATTGTAGTTATTGGTTTCGAATATCAGACTTACTAAAATTTTGATGGTTTTTCAACCATTCCGTAACTTCAAACACCCATATCTCGCGAACGGGTTGACGAACTCGAGAAATTCCTGTTGCATCTGAAAGTAGAATGTCGACCGATTACAATGGTGTGTGTACTTTTCCCCTAGGCCATTCCAGTTCTTCGTTTCTAGCATCAGAATTGCGAAAATTTTGATGTTTTCTCAACCATTCCTAAATTTCAAACTCCCACATCTCGCGAACGGATTGACGAACTCGATTATTTCCTGTTGCATCTGAAAGCAGAAAGTCGACCGATTACAATGGTGTGTGTACTTTTCCCCTAGGCCATTCCAGATATTCGTTTCTAGCATCAGAATTGCGATAATTTTGATGGTTTCTCAACCATTCCTTAACTTCAAACTCCCATACCTCGCGAACGGATTGACGAACTCGAGAAATTCCTGTTGTATCTGAAAGTAGAAACTCGCCCGATTACAATGGTGTGTGTACTTTTCCCCTAGGCCATTCCAGTTAATGGTTTCGAGTATCAGACCAGCGAATATTTTGATGGTTCCTCAACCATTCCTTAACTTCAAACTCCCATATCTCGCGAACGGATTGACGAACTCGATTATTTCCTGTTGCATCTGAAAGCAGAAAGTCGACCGATTACAATGGTGTGTGTACTTTTCTCGTAGGCCATTCCAGATATTCGTTTCTAGCATCAGAATTGCGAAAATTTTGATTGTTTCTCAACCATTCCGTACCTTCAAACCCCATATCTGGCGAACGGGTTGACGAACTCGATTATTTCCTGTTGCATCTGAAAGCAGAAAGTCGACCGATTACAATGGTGTGTGTACTTTTCCCCTAGGCATTTCCAGATATTCGTTTCTACCATCAGAATTGCGATAATTTTGATGGTTTCTCAACCATTCCTTAACTTCAAACTCCCATATCTCGCGAACGGATTGACGAACTCGTGAAGTTCCTGTTGTATCTGAAAGTAGAAACGCGCCCGATTACACTGCTGTGTGTACTTTTCCCCTAGGCCACTCCAGTTATTGTTATCGAATATCAGACTTGCGAAAATTTTGATGGTTTCTCAACCATCTCTTAACTCCCAACTCCGACAATTCGCGAACGGATTGACGAATCCGATTAATTTCTGTTGCATCTGAAAGTAGAAACTCGCCCGACTACAATAGCGTGTGTACTTTTCCCCTAGGCCGGTCCAGTTATTGGTTTCGAGTAACAGATTTGCGAAAATTTTGATGGATTCCCAACCATCTCTTATCTCCAAACTCCGATATTTCGCGAACGGATTGAAGAATCCGAAAAATTTCTGTTGCATCTGATAGTAGAAACGCGCCCGATTACAATGGTGAGTGCACTTCTCCCCTAGGCAATTGCAGTTACTGGTTTCGAGTATCAGGCTTGCGAAAATTTAGATGGTTTCTCAACCATTGCTTAACTTCAAACTCCCATATCTCGCGAACGAATTGACGAACTCGAGAAATTCCTGTTGGATGTGAATGTAGAAACTCGCCCGATTACAACGGTATGTGTATTTTTCACCTAGGCCAATGTAGTTACTGGTTTCGAATATCAGACTTGCGAAAATTTTGATGGTTTCTCAACCATTCCTTAACTTCAAACTCCCATATCTCGCGAACGGATTGACGTCCTCGAGAAATTCCTGTTGCACCCGAAAGTAGAAACTCGCCCGATTACAATGGTGTGGGTGCTTTTCCCCTAGGCCATTCCAGTTATAGGTTTCGAGTATCAGACTTGCGAAAATTTTGATGGTTTCTCAACCATTCCTTAACTTCAAACTCCCATATCTCGCGAACGGGTTGGCGAACTTGAGAAATCCCTGTTGCAACTGAAAGTAGATACTCGCCCGATTACAACGGTATGTGTACTTTTCCCCTAGGCCATTGTTGTTATTGGTTTCGTGTATCAGACTTGCGAAAATTTTGATGGTTTCCCAACCATTCCTTAACTTCAAACTCCCATATCTCGCGAACGGATTGACGAACTGGAGAAATTCCTGTTGCATCTGAAAGTAGAAACTCGCCCGACTACAATGGTGTGTGTACTTTTCCCCTAGGCCGGTCCAGTTATTGGTTTCGAGTAACAGATTTGCGAATATTTTGATGGATTCCCAACAATCTCTTATCTCCAAAATCCGATATTTCGCGAACGGATTGAAGAATCCGAAAAATTTCTGTTGCATCTGAAAGTAGAAACGCGCCCGATTGCAATGGTGTGTGCACTTCTCCCCTAGGCAATTGCTGTTTCTGGTTTCGAGTATCAGACTTGCAAAAATTTAGATGGTTTCTCAACCATTCCTTTACTTCAAACTCCCATATCTCGCGAACGGATTGACGAACTCGAGAAATTCCTGTTGGATGTGAAAGTAGAAACTCGCCCGATTACAATGGTGTGTGTATTATTCCCCTAGGCCATTCCAGTTATTCGTTTCTAGCATCAGAATTGCGAAAATTTTGATGGTTCCTCAACCATCTCTTAACTGCAAACTCCGATATTTCGCGAACGGTTTGACGAATGCGAAAAATTTCCGTGCATCTGAAAGTACAAACTCTCCCGATTACAACGGTATGTATATTTTTACCCTAGGCCATTCCAGTTATTCGTTTCTAGCATCAGAATTGCGAGAATTTTGATGGTTTCTCAACCATCTCTTAACTCCAAACTCCGATATTTCGCGAACGGTTTGACGAATCCGAGAAATTTCCGTGCATCTGAAAGTACAAACTCTCCCGATTACAACGGTATGTGTTCTTTTGGCATAGGCCATTCCAGTTATTCGTTTCTAGCATCAGAATTGCGAAAATTTTGATGGTTTCTCAACCGTCACTTAACTCCAAACTCCCATATCTCGCGAACGGATTGACGAAGAAGAGAAATTCCTGCTGCATCTGAAAGCAGAAAGTCGCCCGATTACAACGGTATGTGTATTTTTCACCTAGGCCAATGTAGTTACTGGTTTCGAGTATCAGACTTGCGAAAATTTTGATGGTTTCTCAACCATTCCTTAACTTCAAACTCCCATATCTCGCGAACGGATTGACGTACTCGAGAAATTCCTGTTGCATCCGAAAGTAGAAACTCGCCCGATTACAATGGTTTGGGTGCTTTTCCCCTAGGCCATTCCAGTTATAGGTTTCGAGTATCAGGCTTGCGAAAATTTTGATGGTTTCTCAACCATTCCTTAACTTCAAACTCCCATATCTCGCGAACGGGTTGGCGAACTTGAGAAATCCCTGTTGCAACTGAAAGTAGATACTCGCCCGATTACAACGGTATGTGTACTTTTCCCCTAGGCCATTGTTGTTATTGGTTTCGTGTATCAGACTTGCGAAAACTTTGATGGTTTCCCAACCATTCCTTAACTTCACACTTCCATATCTCGCGAACGGATTGACGAACTCGAGAATTTCCTATTGCATCTGAAAGCAGAAACTCGCCCGATTACAACGGTATGTGTATTTTTGCCCTAGGCCATAGTAGTTATTGGTTTCGAGTATCAGACTTGCGAAAATTTTGATGGTTTCTCAAGAATTCCATAACTTGAAACTCCCATATCTCGCGAACGCATTGACGTACTCGAGAATTTCCTATAGCATCTGACAGCAGAAACTCGCCCGATTACAACGGTGTGTGTACTTTTCCCCTAGGCCATTCCAGTTGTTGGTTTCGAGTATCAGACCAGCGAAAATTTTGATGGTTTCTCAACCATTCCTTAACTTCAAACTCGCATATCTCGCGAACGGATTGACGAACTCGAGAAATTCCTGTTGCATGTGAAAGTAGAAAGTCGCCCGATTTCAACGGTATGTGTATCTTTCCCCTAGGCCTTTGTAGTTATTGGTTTCGAGTATCAGACTTGCGAAAATTTTGATGGTTTCTCAACCATTCCTTATTTTCACACTTCCATATCTCGCGAACGGATTGACGAACTCGAGAATTTCCTATTGCATCTGAAAGCAGAAACACGCCCGGTTACAACGGTATGGGTACTTTTCCCCTAGGCCATACCAGTGATTGGTTTCCAGTATCAGACTAGCGAAAATTTTGATGGTTTCTCAAGCATTCCTAACCTTCAAACTCACATATCTCGCGAACGGAATGACGAACTCGAGAAATTCCTGTTGCATCTGAAAGTGGAAAATCGCCCGATTACAAAGGTATCTGCATTTTCCCCTAGGCCTTTGTAGTTATTGGTTTCGAGTATCAGACTTACGAAAATTTTGATGGTTTCTCAACCTATCCTTAATTTCAAACTCCCATATCTCACGAACGGATAGACAAAATCGAGAAATTCCTGTTGCATCTGAAAGCAGAAACTCGCCCGATTACAATGGTGTGTGCACTTTTCCCCTAGGTCATTCCAGTTATTGGTTTCTAGCATCAGAATTGCGAAAATTTCGATTGTTTCTCAACCATTCCTTAACTTCAAACTCCCATATCTCGTGAACGGATCGACGAACTCGAGAAATTCCAGTTGCATCTGAAAGTGGAAACTCGCACGATTACAACGGTATGTGTATTTTTCCCCTAGGCCTTTGTAGTTGTTGGTTTCGAGTATCAGAATTGCGAAAATTGTGATGGTTTCTCAACCTATCCTTAATTTCAAACTCCCATATCTCACGAACGGATAGACAAAATCGAGAAATTCCTGTTGCATCTGAAAGCAGAAACTCGCCCGATTACAATGGTGTGTGCACTTTTCCCCTAGGTCATTCCAGTTATTGGTTTCGAGTATCAGACCAGCGAAAATTTTGATGGTTTCTCAAGCATTCCTAACCTTCAAACTCACATATCTCGCGAACGGAATGACGAACTCGAGAAATTCCTGTTCCATCTGAAATTGGAAACTCGCCCGATTACAAAGGTATCTGTATTTTCCCCTAGGCCTTTGTAGTTATTGGTTTCGAGTATCAGACTTTCGAAAATTTTGATTGTTTCTCAAGCATTCCTTAAGTTCAAACTCCCATATGTCGCGAACGGATTGACGAACTCAAGAAATTCCTGTTGCATCTGAAAGCAGAATCTCGCCCGATTACAATGGTGTGTGCACTTTTCTCCTAGGTCATTCCAGTTATTGGTTTTGAGTATCAGACCAGCGAAAATTTTGATGGTTTCTCAAGCATTCCTAACCTTCAAAATTCCCATATCTCGCGAACGGATTGACGAACTCCAGAAATTCTTGTTGCATCTGAAAGTGGAAAGTCGCCCGATTACTAAGGTATGTGCATTTTTCCCCTATGCCTTTGTAGTTATTGGTTTCGAGTATCAGACATGCGAAATTTTGATGGTTTCTCAACCTTTCCTTAACTTCAAACTCCCATATCTCGCGAACGGATTGACGAACTCGAGAAATTCCTGTTGCATCTGATATTAGATACTCGCCCGATTACAAAGATATGAGTGTTTTCCCCTAGGCCTAAGTAGTTATTGGATTCGAGTATCAGACTTGCGAAAATTTTGAGGGTTTCCCTACCGTTCGTTAACTTCAAACTCCCGTATCTCGCGAACGGATTGACGAACTCGAGAAATTCCTGTTGCATCTGAAAGTAGAGACTCGCCCGATTAGAGTGTTGTGTGTACTTTTCCCCTAGGCCATACAAGTTATTCGTTTCTAGCATCAGAATTGCGAAAATTTCGATGGTTTCACAACCATTCCTTAACTTCAAACTCCCATATCTCGTGAACGGATTGACGGACTCGAGAAATTCCTGTTGCGTCTGAAAGTGGAAACTCGCCCGATTACAAAGGTATGTGTATTTTTCCTCTAGGCCTTTGTAGTAATTGGTTTCGAGTATCAGACTTGCGAAAATTGTGATCGTTTCTCAACCTATCCTTAATTTCAAACTCCCATATCTCACGAACGGATTGACAAAATCGAGAAATTCCTGTTGCATCTGAAAGCAGAAACTCGCCCGATTACAATGGTGTGTGCACTTTTCCCCTAGGTCATTCCAGTTATTGGTTTCTAGTATCAGACCAGCGAAAATTTTGATGGTTTCTCAAGCATTCCTAACCTTCAAACTCACATATCTCGCGAACGGAATGACGAACTAGAGAAATTCCTGTTGCATCTGAAAGTGGAAAATCGCCCGATTACAAAGGTATCTGCATTTTCCCCTAGGCCTTTGTAGTTATTGGTTTCGAGTATCAGACTTTCGAAAATTTTGATTGTTTCTCAAGCATTCCTTAAGTTCAAAACCCATATCTCGCGAACGGATTGACGAACTCGACAAGTTCCTGTTTCATCTGAAAGTAGAGTACTCGCTGCATTAGAATGGTGTGTGTACTTTTCCCCTAGGCCATTCCAGTTATTCGTTTCTAGCATCAGAATTGCGAAAATTTCGATGGTTTCTCTACCATTCCTTAACTTCAAACTCCCATATCTCGTGAACGGATTGACGAACTCGAGAAATTCCAGTTGCATCTGAAAGTGGAAACTCGCCCGATTACAACGGTATGTGTATTTTTCCCCTAGGCCTTTGTAGTTGTTGGTTTCGAGTATCAGAATTGCGAAAATTGTGATTGTTTCTCAACCTATCCTTAATTTCAAACTCCCATATCTCACGAACGGCTTGACAAAATCGAGAAATTCCTGTTGCATCTGAAAGCAGAAACTCGCCCGATTACAATTGTGTGTGCACTTTTCCCCTAGGTCATTCCAGTTATTGGTTTCGAGTATCAGACCAGCGAAAATTTTGATGGTTTCTCAAGCATTCCTAACCTTCAAAATTCCCATATCTCGCGAACGGATTGACGAACTCCAGAAATTCCTGTTGCATCTGAAAGTGGAAAGTCGCCCGATTACAAAGGTATGTGCATTTTTCCCCTATGCCTTTGTAGTTATTGGTTTCTAGCGTCAGAATTGCGAAAATTTTGATGGTTTCTCAAGCATTCCTAACTTTTAAACTCCCATATCTCGCGAACGGATTGACGAACTCCAGAAATTCCTGTTGCATCTGAAAGCAGAAACTTGCCCGATTACAACGGTATGTGTATTTTCCCCTAGGTCATTGTAGTTACTGGTTTCTAGCGTCAGAATTGCGAAAATTTTGATGGTTTCTCAACCATTCCTTAAATTCAAACTCCCATATCTCGCGAACGGAATGACGAACTCGAGAAATTCGTGTTGCATCTGAAAGTGGAAACTCGCCCGATTACAAAGGTGTGTGCCTTTTTTCCTCTAGGCCTTTGTAGTTATTGGTTTCGAGTATCAGACTTGCGAAAATTTTGATGGTTTCTCAAGCATTCCTTAACTTCAAACTCCCATATCTCGCGAACAGAATGACGAACTCGAGAAATTCCTGTTGCATCGGAAAGTGGAAACTCCCCCAATTACAAACGTATGTGCATTTTTCCCCTAGGCCTTTGTAGTTATTCGTTTCGAGTATCAGACTTTCGAAAATTTTGATGGTTTCTCAAGCATTCCTTAACTTCAAACTCCCATATCTCGCGAACGGATTGACGAACTCGAGAAATTCCTGTTGCATCTGAAAGCAGAAACTCGCCCGATTACAAAGACATGTGTGTTTTTCCCCTAGGCCTTTGTAGTTATTGGTTTCGAGTATCAGACCAGCGAAAATTTTGATGGTTTCTCAAGCATTCCTAACCTTCAAACTCACATATCTCGCGAACGGAATGACGAACTCGAGAAATTCCTGTTGCATCTGAAAGTGGAAAATCGCCCGATTACAAAGGTATCTGCATTTTCCCCTAGGCCTTTGTAGTTATTGGTTTCGAGTATCAGACTTTCGAAAATTTTGATTGTTTCTCAAGCATTCCTTAAGTTCAAAACCCATATCTCGCGAACGGATTGACGAACTCGACAAATTCCTGTTTCATCTGAAAGTAGAGTACTCGCTGCATTAGAATGGTGTGTGTACTTTTCCCCAAGGCCATTCCTGTTATTGGTTTCGAGTATGAGACTTGCGAAAATTTGGATGGTTCCTCAACCATTCTTTAACTTCAAACTCCCATATCTCGTGAACGGATTGACGAACTCGAGAAATTCCAGTTGCATCTGAAAGTGGAAACTCGCCCGATTACAACGGTATGTGTATTTTTCCCCTAGGCCTTTGTAGTTGTTGGTTTCGAGTATCAGAATTGCGAAAATTGTGATTGTTTCTCAACCTATCCTTAATTTCAAACTCCCATATCTCACGAACGGCTTGACAAAATCGAGAAATTCCTGTTGCATCTGAAAGCAGAAACTCGCCCGATTACAATTGTGTGTGCACTTTTCCCCTAGGTCATTCCAGTTATTGGTTTCGAGTATCAGACCAGCGAAAATTTTGATGGTTTCTCAAGCATTCCTAACCTTCAAAATTCCCATATCTCGCGAACGGATTGACGAACTCCAGAAATTCCTGTTGCATCTGAAAGTGGAAAGTCGCCCGATTACAAAGGTATGTGCATTTTTCCCCTATGCCTTTGTAGTTATTGGTTTCTAGCGTCAGAATTGCGAAAATTTTGATGGTTTCTCAAGCATTCCTAACTTTTAAACTCCCATATCTCGCGAACGGATTGACGAACTCCAGAAATTCCTGTTGCATCTGAAAGCAGAAACTTGCCCGATTACAACGGTATGTGTATTTTCCCCTAGGTCATTGTAGTTACTGGTTTCTAGCGTCAGAATTGCGAAAATTTTGATGGTTTCTCAACCATTCCTTAAATTCAAACTCCCATATCTCGCGAACGGAATGACGAACTCGAGAAATTCGTGTTGCATCTGAAAGTGGAAACTCGCCCGATTACAAAGGTGTGTGCCTTTTTTCCTCTAGGCCTTTGTAGTTATTGGTTTCGAGTATCAGACTTGCGAAAATTTTGATGGTTTCTCAAGCATTCCTTAACTTCAAACTCCCATATCTCGCGAACAGAATGACGAACTCGAGAAATTCCTGTTGCATCGGAAAGTGGAAACTCCCCCAATTACAAACGTATGTGCATTTTTCCCCTAGGCCTTTGTAGTTATTCGTTTCGAGTATCAGACTTTCGAAAATTTTGATGGTTTCTCAAGCATTCCTTAACTTCAAACTCCCATATCTCGCGAACGGATTGACGAACTCGAGAAATTCCTGTTGCATCTGAAAGCAGAAACTCGCCCGATTACAAAGACATGTGTGTTTTTCCCCTAGGCCTTTGTAGTTATTGGTTTCGAGTATCAGACCAGCGAAAATTTTGATGGTTTCTCAAGCATTCCTAACCTTCAAACTCACATATCTCGCGAACGGAATGACGAACTCGAGAAATTCCTGTTGCATCTGAAAGTGGAAAATCGCCCGATTACAAAGGTATCTGCATTTTCCCCTAGGCCTTTGTAGTTATTGGTTTCGAGTATCAGACTTTCGAAAATTTTGATTGTTTCTCAAGCATTCCTTAAGTTCAAAACCCATATCTCGCGAACGGATTGACGAACTCGACAAATTCCTGTTTCATCTGAAAGTAGAGTACTCGCTGCATTAGAATGGTGTGTGTACTTTTCCCCTAGGCCATTCCAGTTATTCGTTTCTAGCATCAGAATTGCGAAAATTTCGATGGTTTCTCTACCATTCCTTAACTTCAAACTCCCATATCTCGTGAACGGATTGACGAACTCGAGAAATTCCAGTTGCATCTGAAAGTGGAAACTCGCCCGATTACAACGGTATGTGTATTTTTCCCCTAGGCCTTTGTAGTTGTTGGTTTCGAGTATCAGAATTGCGAAAATTGTGATTGTTTCTCAACCTATCCTTAATTTCAAACTCCCATATCTCACGAACGGCTTGACAAAATCGAGAAATTCCTGTTGCATCTGAAAGCAGAAACTCGCCCGATTACAATTGTGTGTGCACTTTTCCCCTAGGTCATTCCAGTTATTGGTTTCGAGTATCAGACCAGCGAAAATTTTGATGGTTTCTCAAGCATTCCTAACCTTCAAAATTCCCATATCTCGCGAACGGATTGACGAACTCCAGAAATTCCTGTTGCATCTGAAAGTGGAAAGTCGCCCGATTACAAAGGTATGTGCATTTTTCCCCTATGCCTTTGTAGTTATTGGTTGCTAGCGTCAGAATTGCGAAAATTTTGATGGTTTCTCAAGCATTCCTAACTTTTAAACTCCCATATCTCGCGAACGGATTGACGAACTCCAGAAATTCCTGTTGCATCTGAAAGCAGAAACTTGCCCGATTACAACGGTATGTGTATTTTCCCCTAGGTCATTGTAGTTACTGGTTTCTAGCGTCAGAATTGCGAAAATTTTGATGGTTTCTCAACCATTCCTTAAATTCAAACTCCCATATCTCGCGAACGGAATGACGAACTCGAGAAATTCGTGTTGCATCTGAAAGTGGAAACTCGCCCGATTACAAAGGTGTGTGCCTTTTTTCCTCTAGGCCTTTGTAGTTATTGGTTTCGAGTATCAGACTTGCGAAAATTTTGATGGTTTCTCAAGCATTCCTTAACTTCAAACTCCCATATCTCGCGAACAGAATGACGAACTCGAGAAATTCCTGTTGCATCGGAAAGTGGAAACTCCCCCAATTACAAACGTATGTGCATTTTTCCCCTAGGCCTTTGTAGTTATTCGTTTCGAGTATCAGACTTTCGAAAATTTTGATGGTTTCTCAAGCATTCCTTAACTTCAAACTCCCATATCTCGCGAACGGATTGACGAACTCGAGAAATTCCTGTTGCATCTGAAAGCAGAAACTCGCCCGATTACAAAGACATGTGTGTTTTTCCCCTAGGCCTTTGTAGTTATTGGTTTCGAGTATCAGACCAGCGAAAATTTTGATGGTTTCTCAAGCATTCCTAACCTTCAAACTCACATATCTCGCGAACGGAATGACGAACTCGAGAAATTCCTGTTGCATCTGAAAGTGGAAAATCGCCCGATTACAAAGGTATCTGCATTTTCCCCTAGGCCTTTGTAGTTATTGGTTTCGAGTATCAGACTTTCGAAAATTTTGATTGTTTCTCAAGCATTCCTTAAGTTCAAAACCCATATCTCGCGAACGGATTGACGAACTCGACAAATTCCTGTTTCATCTGAAAGTAGAGTACTCGCTGCATTAGAATGGTGTGTGTACTTTTCCCCTAGGCCATTCCAGTTATTCGTTTCTAGCATCAGAATTGCGAAAATTTCGATGGTTTCTCTACCATTCCTTAACTTCAAACTCCCATATCTCGTGAACGGATTGACGAACTCGAGAAATTCCAGTTGCATCTGAAAGTGGAAACTCGCCCGATTACAACGGTATGTGTATTTTTCCCCTAGGCATTTGTTGTTGTTGGTTTCGAGTATCAGAATTGCGAAAATTGTGATTGTTTCTCAACCTATCCTTAATTTCAAACTCCCATATCTCACGAACGGCTTGACAAAATCGAGAAATTCCTGTTGCATCTGAAAGCAGAAACTCGCCCGATTACAATTGTGTGTGCACTTTTCCCCTAGGTCATTCCAGTTATTGGTTTCGAGTATCAGACCAGCGAAAATTTTGATGGTTTCTCAAGGATTCCTAACCTTCAAAATTCCGATATCTCGCGAACGGATTGACGAACTCCAGAAATTCCTGTTGCATCTGAAAGTGGAAAGTCGCCCGATTACAAAGGTATGTGCATTTTTCCCCTATGCCTTTGTAGTTATTGGTTTCTAGCGTCAGAATTGCGAAAATTTTGATGGTTTCTCAAGCATTCCTAACTTTTAAACTCCCATATCTCGCGAACGGATTGACGAACTCCAGAAATTCCTGTTGCATCTGAAAGCAGAAACTTGCCCGATTACAACGGTATGTGTATTTTCCCCTAGGTCATTGTAGTTACTGGTTTCTAGCGTCAGAATTGCGAAAATTTTGATGGTTTCTCAACCATTCCTTAACTTCAAACTCCCATATCTCGCGAACAGAATGACGAACTCGAGAAATTCCTGTTGCATCGGAAAGTGGAAACTCGCCCAATTACAAACGTATGTGCATTTTTCCCCTAGGCCTTTGTAGTTATTCGTTTCGAGTATCAGACTTTCGAAAATTTTGATGGTTTCTCAAGCATTCCTTAACTTCAAACTCCCATATCTCGCGAACGGATTGACGAACTCGAGAAATTCCTGTTGCATCTGAAAGCAGAAACTCGCCCGATTACAAAGACATGTGTGTTTTTCCCCTAGGCCTTTGTAGTTATTGGTTTCGAGTATCAGACTTGCGAAAATTTTGAGGGTTACTCAACCATTCCTTAACTTCAAACACCCATATCTCGCGAACAGAATGACGAACTCGAGAAATTCCTGTTGCATCTGAAAGTGGAAACTCGCCCGCTTACAAAGGTATGTGCATTTTTCCCCTAGGCCTTTGTAGTTATTCGTTTCGAGTATCAGACTTTCGAAAATTTTGATGGTTTCTCAAGCATTCCTTAACTTCAAACTCACATATCTCGCGAACGGAATGACGAACTCGAGAAATTCCTGTTTCATCTGAAAGTGGAAACCCGCCCGATTACAAAGGTTTCTGTATTTTCCCCTAGGCCTTTGTAGTTATTGGTTTCGAGTATCAGACTTTCGAAAATTTTGATTGTTTCTCAAGCATTCCTTAAGTTCAAACCCCCATATCTCGCGAACGGATTGACGAACTCAAGAAATTCCTGTTGCATCTGAAAGCAGAAACTCGCCCGATTACAATGGTGTCTGCACTTTTCCCCTAGGTCATTCCAGTTATTGGTTTCGAGTATCAGACCAGCGAAAATTTTGATGGTTTCTCAAGCATTCCTAACCTTCAAACTCACATATCTCGCGAACGGAATGACGAACTCGAGAAAGTCCTGTTGCATCTGAAAGAAGAAACTAGCCCTATTACAATGGTGTTTGTATTTTTCCCCTAGGCCATTGTAGTTATTGGTTTCGCGTATCAGACTTGCGAAAATTTTTACAGTTTCTCAACCATTCCTTAATTTCAATCTCCCATTTCTCGCGAACGGATTGACGAACTCGAGAAATTCCTGTTGCATCTGAAAGTAGAAACTCGCATGATTACAAAGGTATGTGCATTTTTCCCCTAGGCCTTTGTAGTTATTGGTTTCGAGTATCAGACTTGCGAAACTTTTGATGGTTCCTCCACCATTACTTAACTTCAAACTCCCATATCTCGCGAACGGATTGACGAACTCGAGATATTCCTGTTGCATCTGAAAGTAGAATGTCGCCCGATTACAACGGTATGTGTATTTTTGCCCTAGGCAATAGTTGTTATTTGTTTCGAGTATCAGACTTGCGAAAGTTTTGATGGCTTCTCAACCATTCCTTAATTTCAAACTCGCATATCTCGCGAAAGGATTGACGTACTCGCGAAATTCCTGTTGCATGTGAAAGTAGAAACTCGCCCGATTACAATGGTGTTTGTACTTTTCCCCTAGGCCATTCCAGTTATTGGTTTCGAGTATCAGACCACAGAAAATTTTGATGGATTCTCAAGCATTCCTTAACTTCAAACTCCCATTTCTCGCGAACGGATTGACGAACTCGAGAAATTCCTGTTGCATCTGAAAGTAGAAACTCGCATGATTACAAAGGTATGTGCATTTTTCCCCTAGGCCTTTGTAGTTATTGGTTTCGAGTATCAGACTTGCGAAACTTTTGATGGTTCCTCCACCATTACTTAACTTCAAACTCCCATATCTCGCGAACGGATTGACGAACTCGAGAAATTCCTGTTGCATCTGAAAGTGGAAACTCGCCCGCTTACAAAGGTATGTGCATTTTTCCCCTAGGCCTTTGTAGTTATTCGTTTCGAGTATCAGACTTTCGAAAATTTTGATGGTTTCTCAAGCATTCCTTAACTTCAAACTCCCATATCTCGCGAACGGATTGACGAACTCGAGAAATTCCTGTTGCATCTGAAAGCAGAAACTCGCCCGATTACAAAGCTATGTGTGTTTTTCCCCTAGGCCTTTGTAGTTATTGGTTTCGAGTATCAGACTTGTGAAAATTTTGGGGGTTACTCAACCATTCCTTAACTTCAAACTCCCATATCTCGCGAACGGATTGACGAACTCGAAAAATTCCTGTTGCATCTGAAAGTGGAAACTCGCCCTATTACAAAGGTATCTGCATTTTCCCCTAGGCCTTTGTAGTTATTGGTTTCGAGTATCAGACTTTCGAAAATTTTGATTGTTTCTCAAGCATTCCTTAAGTTCAAATTCCCATATCTCGCGAACGGATTGACGAACTCGAGAAATTCCTGTTGCATCTGATATTAGATACTCGCCCGATTACAAAGATATGTGTGTTTTTCCCGTAGGCCTAAGTAGTTATTGGTTTCGAGTATCAGACTTGCGAAAATTTTGAGGGTTTCCCAACCATTCGTTAACTTCAAACTCCCATATCTCGCGAACGGATTGACGAACTCGAGAAATTCCTGTTGCATCTGAAAGTAGAGACTCGCCCGATTAGAATGGTGTGTGTACTTTTCCCCTAGGCCATACCAGTTATTCGTTTCTAGCATCAGAATTGCGAAAATTTCGATGGTTTCACAACCATTCCTTAACTTCAAACTCCCATATCTCGTGATCGGATTGACGAACTCGAGAAATTCCTGTTGCGTCTGAAAGTGGCAACTCGCCCGATTACAAAGGTATGTGTATTATTCCTCTAGGCCTTTGTAGTTATTGGTTTCGAGTATCAGACTTGCGAAAATTTTGATGGTTTCTCAACCATTCCTTAACTTCAAACTCCCACATCTCGCGAACGGACTGACGAACTCGAGAAATTCCTGTTGCATCTGAAATTAGAAACTTGCCCGATTAGAAAGATATGTGTGTTTTTCCCCTAGGCCTTTGTAGTTATTGGTTTCGAGTATCAGACTTTCGAAAATTTGATGGTTTCTCAAGCATTCCTTAAGTTCAAACTCCCATATCTCGCGAACGGATTGACGAACTCAAGAAATTCCTGTTGCATCTGAAAGCAGAAAGTCGCCCGATTACAATGGTGTGTGCACTTTTCCCCTAGGTCATTCCAGTTATTGGTTTCGAGTATCAGACCAGCGAAAATTTTGATGGTTTCTCAAGCATTCCTAACCTTCAAACTCCCATATCTGGCGAACGGAATGACCAACTCGAGAAATTCCTGTTGCATCTGAAAGTGGAAACTCGCCCGATTACAAAGGTGTGTGTACTTTTCCCCTAGGCCATTCCAGTTATTCGTTTCTAGCATCAGAATTGCGAAAATCTTGATGGTTTCTCAACCATTCCTTAAGTTCAAACTCCCATATCTCGCGAACGGAATGACGTACTCGAGAAATTCCTGTTGCATCTGAAAGCAGAAACTCGCCCGATTACAGTGGTGTGTGCACTTTTCCCCTAGGTCATTCCAGTTATTGGTTTCGAGTATCAGACGAGCGAAAATTTTGATGGTTTCTCAAGCATTCCTAACCTTCAAACTCCCTTATCTCGCGAACGGAATGACGAACTCGAGAAATTCCTGTTGCATCTGAAAGTGGAAACTCGCCCGATTACAAAGGTATCTGCATTTTCTCCTAGGCCTTTTTAGTTATTGGTTTCGAGTATCAGACTTTCGAAAATTTTGATGGTTTCTCAAGCATTCCTTAAGTTCAAACTCCCATATCTCGCGAACGGATTGGCGAACTCGAGAAATTCCTGTTGCATCTGAAAGCAGAAACTCGCCCGATTACAATGGTGTGTGCACTTTTCCCCTAGGTCATTCCAGTTATTGGTTTCGAGTATCAGACTTGCGAAAATTTTGATAGTTTCTCAACCATTCCTTAACTTCAAACTCCCATTTCTCGCGATCGGATTGACAAACTCAAGAAATTCCTGTTGCATCTGAAAGTAGAAACACGCCCGATTACAATGGTGTTTGTATTTTTCCCCTAGGCCATTGTAGTTATTGGTTTCGCGTATCAGACTTGCGAAAATTTTGATGGTTTCTCAACCATTCCTTAACTTCAAGCTCCCATATCTCGCGAACGGATTGACGAACTCGAGAAACTCCTGTTGCATCTGAAAGCAGAAACTCGCCCGATTACAATGGTGTTTGTATTTTTCCCCTAGGCCATTGTAGTTATTGGTTTCGCGTATCAGACTTGCGAAAATTTTTACAGTTTCTCAACCATTCCTTAATTTCAATCTCCCATTTCTCGCGAACGGATTGACGAACTCGAGAAATTCCTGTTGCATCTGAAAGTAGAAACTCGCATGATTACAATGGTGTGTGTACTTTTCCCCTAGGCCATACCAGTTATTCGTTTCTAGCATCAGAATTGCGAAAATTTCGATGGTTTCACAACCATTCCTTAACTTCAAACTCCCATATCTCGTGATCGGATTGACGAACTCGAGAAACTCCTGTTGCATCTGAAAGCAGAAACTCGCCCGATTACAATGGCGTGTGTACTTTTCCCCTAGGCCATTCCAGTTATTGGTTTCGAGTATCTGAACTGCGAAAATTTTGATGGTTTCTCAATCATTCCTTAACTTCTAACTTCCATATCTCGCGAACGGAAAGAAGCACTCGAGAAATTCCTGTTGCATCTAAAATTGGAAACTCGCCCGATTACAAGGGTATGTGCATTTTTCCCCTAGGCCTTTGTAGTTATTGGTTTCGAGTTTCAGACTTGCGAAACTTTTGATGGTTCCTCAACCATTCCTTAACTTCAAACTCCCATATCTCGCGAACGGATTGACGAACTCAAGATATTCTTGTTGCATCTGAAAGTAGAATGTCGCCCGATTACAACGGTATGTGTATTTTTGCCCTAGGCAATAGTAGTTATTTGTTCCGAGTATCAGACTTGCGAAAGTTTTGATGGCTTCTCAACCATTCCTTAATTTCAAACTCGCATATCTCGCGAAAGGATTGACGTACTCGCGAAATTCCTGTTGCATGTGAAAGTAGAAACTCGCCCGATTACAATGGTCTTTGTACTTTTCCCCTAGGCCATTCCAGTTATTGGTTTCGAGTATCGGACTTGCGAAAATTTTGATAGTTTCTCAACCATTCCTTAACTTCAAACTCCCATATCTCGCGAACGAATTGACGAACTCGAGAAATTTCTGTTGCACCTGGAAGCAGAAAATCGCCCGATTACAATGGTGTGTGTACTTTTCCCCTAGGTCATTCCAGTTATTGGTTTCGAGTATCAGACTTGCGAAAATGTTGATGGTTTCTCAACCATTCCTTAACTTCAAACTCCCATATCTCGCGAACGGATAGACGAACTCGAGAAATTCCTGTTGCATCTGAGAGTGGAAACCGGCCCGATTACAAAGTTATGTGTATTTTTACCCTAGGCCGTTGTAGTTATTGGTTTCGAGTATCAGACTTGCGAAAATTTTGATGGTTCCCCAACCATTCCTTAATTTCAAACTCCCATATCTCGCGAACGGATTGACGAACTCGAGAAATTCCTGTTGCATCTGAAAGTAGAAACTCCCACAATTACAATGGTGTGTGTACTTTTCCCCTAGGCCATTCCACTTATTGGTTTCGAGTATCAGACCACCGAAAATTTTGATGGATTCTCAAGCATTCCTTAACTTCAAACTCCCATTTCTCACGAACGGATTGACGAACTCGCGAAATTCCTGTTGCATCTGAAAGTAGAAACATGCCCGATTGCAAAGGTGTGTGTACTTTTCCCCTAGGCCATTCTAGTTACTGGTTTCGAGTATCAGACTTGCGAAAATGTTGATGGCTTCTCAACCATTCCTTAACTTCAAACTCCCATATCTCGCGAACGGATTGACGAACTCGAGAAATTCCTGTTGCATCTGAGAGTGGAAACCGGCCCGATTACAAAGGTATGTGTATTTTTCCCCTAGGCCGTGGTAGTTATTGGTTTCGAGTATCAGACTTGCGAAAATTTTGATGGTTCCTCAACCATTCCTTAATTTCAAACTCCCATATCTCGCGAACGGATTGACGAACTCGAGGAATTCCTGTTGCATCTGAAAGTAGAAACTCGCCCGATTGCAAAGATAAGTGCATTTTTCCCCTAGGCCTTTGTAGTTATTGGTTTCGAGTATCAGACTTGCGAAAATTTTGATAGTTTCTCAACCATTCCTTAACTTCAAACTCCCATGTCTCGCGAACGGATTGACGAACTCGAGAAATTTCTGTTGCACCTGGAAGCAGAAAATCGCCCGATTACAATGGTGTGTGTACTTTTCCCCTAGGCCATTCCAGTTATTGGTTTCGAGAATCCGACTTGCGAAAATTTTGATGGTTTCTCAATCATTCCTTAACTTCTAACTTCCATATCTCGCGAACGGAATGAAGCACTCGAGAAATTCCTGTTGCATCTAAAAGTGGAAACTCGCCCGATTACAAAGGTATGTGCATTTTTCCCCTAGGCCTTTGTAGTTATTGGTTTCGAGTATCAGACTTGAGAAAATTTTGATAGTTCCTCAACCATTCCTTAAATTCAAACTCCCATATCTCGCGAACGGAATGACGAACTCGAGAAATTCCTGTTGCATCTAAAAGTAGGAACTCGCCCGATTACAATGGTGTGTGTACTTTTCCCCTAGGCCATTCCAGTTATTGGTTTCGAGTATCCGACTTGCGAAAATTTTGATGGTTTCTCAATCATTCCTTAACTTCTAACTTCCATATCTCGCGAACGGAATGAAGCACTCGAGCAATTCCTGTTGCATCTAAAATTGGAACTCGCCCGATTATAAAGGTATGTGCATTTTTCCCCTAGGCCTTTGTAGTTATTGGTTTCGAGTATCAGACTTGCGAAAATTTTGATAGTTTCTCAACCATTCCTTAACTTCAAACTCCCATATCTCGCGGACGGATTGACGAACTCGAGAAGTTTCTGTTGCACCTGGAAGCAGAAAATCGCCCGATTACAATGGTGTGTGTACTTTTCCCCTAGGCCATTCCAGTTATTCGTTTCTAGCAACAGAATTGCGAAAATTTCGATGGTTTCTCAACCATTCCTTAACTTCAAACTCCCATATCTCGCGAACGGATTGACGAAATCGAGAATTTCCTGTTGCATCTTAGGGTAGAAACTCGCCGGATTACAAAGATATGTGTGTTTTTCACCTAGGCCTTTGTAGTTATTGGTTTCGAGTATCGGACTTGCGAAAATTTTGATAGTTTCTCAGCCATTCCTTAACTTCAAACTCCCATTTCTCGCGAACGGATTGACGAACTCGAGGAATTTCTGTTGCACCTGGAAGCAGAAAATCGCCCGATTACAATGGTGTGTGTACTTTTCCCCTAGGCCATTCCAGTTATTGGTTTCGAGAATCCGACTTGCGAAAATTTTGATGGTTTCTCAATCATTCCTTAACTTCTAACTTCCATATCTCGCGAACGGAATGAAGCACTCGAGAAATTCCTGTTGCATCTAAAAGTGGAAACTCGCCCGATTACAAAGGTATGTGCATTTTTCCCCTAGGCCTTTGTAGTTATTGGTTTCGAGTATCAGACTTGAGAAAATTTTGATAGTTCCTCAACCATTCCTTAAATTCAAACTCCCATATCTCGCGAACGGATTGACGAACTCGAGAAATTTCTGTTGCACCTGGAAGCAGAAAATCGCCCGATTACAATGGTGTGTGTACTTTTCCCCTAGGCCATTGTAGTTATTGGTTTCGAGTATCAGACTTGCGAAAATTTTGTTAGTTTCTCAACCATTCCTTAACTTCAAACTCCCATATCTCGCGAACGGATTGACGAACTCGAGAAATTTCTGTTGCACCTGGAAGCAGAAAATCGCCCGATTACAATGGTGTGTGTACTTTTCCCCAAGGCCATTCCAGTTATTGGTTTCGAGTATCAGACTTGCGAAAATGTTGATGGTTTCTCAACCATTCCTTAACTTCAAACTCCCATATCTCGCGAACGGATTGACGAACACGAGAAATTCCTGTTGCATCTGAGAGTGGAAACCGGCCCGATTACAAAGGTATGTGTATTTTTCCCCTAGGCCGTGGTAGTTATTGGTTTCGAGTATCAGACTTGCGAAAATTTTGATGGTTCCTCAACCATTCCTTGATTTCAAACTCCCATATCTCGCGAACGGATTGACGAACTCGAGGAATTCCTGTTGCATCTGAAAGTAGAAACTCGCCCGATTGCAAAGATAAGTGCATTTTTCCCCTAGGCCTTTGTAGTTATTGGTTTCGAGTATCAGACTTGCGAAAATTTTGATAGTTTCTCAACCATTCCTTAACTTCAAACTCCCATATCTCGCGAACGGATTGACGAACTCGAGAAATTCCTGTTGCATCTGAGAGTGGAAACCGGCCCGATTACAAAGGTATGTGTATTTTTCCCCTAGGCCGTGGTAGTTATTGGTTTCGAGTATCAGACTTGCGAAAATTTTGATGGTTTCTCAACCATTCCTTCACTTCAAAATCCTATATCTCGCGAACGGACTGAGGAAATCGAGAAATTCCTGTTGTATCTGAAACTAGAAACTCGCCCGATTACAACGGTGTGTGTACTTTTCCACTAGGCCATTCCAGTTATTGGTTTCGTGTATCAGACTTGCGAAAATTTTGATGGTTTCTCAACCATTCCTTAACTTCAAACTCCCATATCTCGCGAACGGATTGACGAACTCGAGAAATTCCTGTTGCATCTTAAAGCCGAAACTCGCCCGATAACAACGGTATGTGTATTTTTGCCCTAGGCAATTGTAGTTATTGGTTTCGAGTATCAGGTTTGCGAAAATTTCGATGGTTTCTCAACCATTCCGTAACTTCAAACTCCCATATCTCGCGATAGGATTGACGAACTCGAGAAATTCCTATCGCATCTGAAAGTAGAAACTCGCTCGATTACAACGGTATATGTATTTTTCCCCTAGGCAATAGTACTTATTGGTTTCGAGTATCAGACTTGCGAAAATTTTGATGGTTCCTCAACCATTCCTTAACCTCGAACTCCCATATCTCGCGAACGGATTGACGAACTCGGGAAATTCCTTTTGCATCTGAAAGTAGAAACTCGCCCGATTACAAAGGTGTGTGTATTTTTCCCCTAGGCCTTTGTAGTTATTGGTTTCGAGTATCAGACTTGCGAAAATTTTGATGGTTCCTCAACCATTCCATAACTTCAAGCTGCCATATTTCGCGAACGGATTGCCGAATCCGACAAATTTCTGTTGCATCTGAAAGTAGAAACTCTCCCGATTACAACGCTATGTGTATTTTTCCCCCAGGCAATTGGAGTTATTGGTATCGAGTATCAGACTTGCGAAAATTTTGATGGTTTCTCAACCATTCCTTAACTTCAAACTCCCATATCTCGCGAACGGATAGACGAACTCGAGAAATTCCTGTTGCATCTTAAAGCCGAAACTCGCCCGATAACAACGGTATGTGTATTTTTGCCCTAGGCAATTGTAGTTATTGGTTTCGAGTATCAGACTTGCGAAAATTTCGATGGTTTCTCAACCATTCCTTAACCTCAAATTCCCATATCTCACGAACGGATTGACGAACTCGAGAAATTCCTTTTGCATCTGTAAGTAGAAACTCGCCCGATTACAATGGTGTGTGTACTTTTCCCCTAGGCCATTCCAGATATTGGTTTCGAGTATCAGACTTGCGAAAATTTTGATGGTTTCTCAACCATTCCGTAACTTCAAACTCCCATATCTCGCGATAGGATTGACGAACTCGAGAAATTCCTCTTGCATCTGAAAGTAGAAACTCGCCCGATTACAACGGTATATGTATTTTTCCCCTCGGCAATAGTACTTATTGGTTTAGAGTATCAGACATGCGAAAATTTTGATGGTTCCTCAACCATTCCTTAAACTCAGATTCCCATATCTCGCGAACGGATTGACGAACTCGAGAAATTCCTTTTGCATCTGAAAGTAGAAACTCGCCCGATTACAATGGTGTGTGTACTTTTCCCCTAGGCCATTCCAGTTATTGGTTTCGAGTATCAGACTTGCGAAAATTTTGATGGTTTCTCAACCATTCCTTAACTTCAAATTCCCATGTCTCGCGAACGGATTGACGAACTCGAGAAATTCCTGTTGCATCTGAAAGTAGAAACTCGCCCGATTACAACGGTGTGTGTATTTTTGCCCTAGGCCATTCCAGTTATTGGTTTCGAGTATCAGACTTGCGAAAATTTTGATGGTTTCTCAACCATTCCTTAACTTCGAACTCCCATATCTCGCGAACGGATTGACGAACTCCAGAAATTCCTGTTGCATCTGAAAGTTGAAACTCGCCCGATTACAATGGTGTGTGTACTTTTCACCGAGGCCATTCCAGTTATTGGTTTCGAGTAACAGACTTGCGAAATTTTGATGGTTTCTCAACCATTCCTTCACTTCAAAATCCTATATCTCGCGAACGGATTGACGAACTCGAGAAATTCCTGTTGCATCTGAAAGCAGAAACTCGCCCGATAACAACGGTATGTGTATTTTTGCCCGAGGCAATTGTAGTTATTGGTTTCGAGTATCAGACTTGCGAAAATTTAGATGAATTCTCAACCATTCCTTAACTTCAAACTCCCATATCTCGCGAACGGATTGACGAACCCGAGAAATGCCTGTTGCATCTGAAAGTAGAACCTCGCCCCATTACAATGCTGTGTGTACTTTTCCCCAAGGCCATTCCTGTTATTGGTTTCGAGTATGAGACTTGCGAAAATTTGGATGGTTCCTCAACCATTCTTTAACTTCAAACTCCCATATCTCGCGAACGGATTGACGAACTCGAGAAATTCCTGTTGCATCTGATGGTAGAACATCGCCCGATTACAACGGTATGTGTATTTTTGCCCTAGGCAATAGTAGTTATTGATTTCGAGTATCAGACCAGCGAAAATTTTTATGGTTTCTCAACCATTCCTTAACTTCAAACTCCCATATCTCGCGAACGGATTGAAGAACTCGAGAAATTCCTGTTGCATCTGATGGTAGAAGATCGCCCGATTACAACGGTATGTGTATTTTTGCCCTAGGCAATAGCAGTTATTGGTTTCGAGTATCAGACTTACTAAAATTTTGATGGTTTCTCAACCATTCCGTAACTTCAAACACCCATATCTCGCGAACGGATTGACGAACTCGAGAAATTCCTGTTGCATCTGAAAGCAGAAACTCGCCCAATTACAACGGTATGAGTATTTTTGCGCTAGGCAATAGTAGTTGTTGGTTTCGAGTATCAGACTTGCGAAAATTTTGATGATTTCTCAACCATTCCTTAACTTCAAACTCCCATATCTCGCGAACGGATTACCAACTCGAGAAATTCCAGTTGCATCTAAAAGCATAATCTCGCCCGATTACAATGGTATGTGTATTTTTACCCTAGGCCATAGCAGTTATTGGTTTCGAGTATCAGACTTGCGAAAATTTTGATGGTTTCTCAACCATTCCTCAACTTCAAACTCCCATATCTCGCGAACGGATTGACGAACTCGAGAAATTCCTGTTGCATCTGAAAGCAGAAACTCGCCCGATAACAACGGTATGTGTATTTTTGCCCTAGGCAATTGTAGTTATTGGTTTCGAGTATCAGACTTGCGAAAATTTTGATGGTTTCTCAACCATTCCGTAACTTCACACTCCCCTATCTCGCGAACGGATTGACGAACTCGAGAAATTCCTGTTGCATCTGAAAGCAGAAACTCGCCCGATTACAACGGCATGTGTATTTTTGCCCTAGGCAATTGAAGTTATTGGTTTCGAGTATCAGACTTGCGAAAATTTTGATGGTTTCTCATCCATTCCGTGACTTCAAACTCCCATATCTCGCGAACGGATTGACGAACTCGAGAAATTCCTGTTGCATCTGAAAGCAGAAACTCGCGCGATAACAACGGTATGTATATTTTTGCCCTCGGCAATAGTACTTATTGGTTTCGAGTATCAGACTTGCGAAAATTTTGATGGTTTTTCAACCATTCCGTAACTTCAAACTCCCATATCTCGCGAACGGATTGACGAACTCGAGAAATTCCTTTTGCATCTGAAAGTAGAAACTCGCCCGATTACAAAGGTATGTGTATTTTTCCCCTAGGCCTTTGTAGTTATTGGTTTCGAGTATCAGACATGCGAAAATTTTGATGGTTCCTCAACCATTCCTTAACCTCAAACTCCCATATCTCTCGAACGTATTGACGAACTCGAGAAATTCCTGTTGCATCTGAAAGTAGAAACTCGCCCGATTACAACGGTATGTGTATTTTTGCCCTAGGCAATTGTAGTTTTTGGTTTCGAGTATCAGACTTGCGAAAATTTTGAAGGTTTCTCATCCATTCCGTAACTTCAAACTCCCATATCTCGCGAACGGTTTGACAAACTCGAGAAATTCCTGCTGCATCTGAAGGTAGAAGCTCGCCCGATTACAACGGTATGTTTATTTTTGCCCTAGGGAATAGTAGTTATTGGTATCGAGTATCAGACTTGCGAAAATTTTGATGGTTTCTCAACCATTCCTTAACTTCAAACTCCCATATCTCGCGAACGGATTGACGAACTCGAGAAATTCCTGCTGCATCTGAAGGTAGAAGCTCGCCCGATTACAACGGTATGTGTATTTTTGCCCTAGGCAATAGTAGTTATTGGTTTCGAGTATCAGTCTTGCGAAAATTTTGATGGTTTCTCAACCATTCCGTAACTTCAAACTCCCATATCTCGCGAACGGATTGACGAACTCGAGAAATTCCTTTTGCATCTGAAAGTAGAAACCCGCCTGATTACAAAGGTATGTGTATTTTTCCCCTAGGCCTTTGAAGTTATTGGTTTCGAGTATCAGACTTGCGAAAATTTTGATGGTTCCTCAACCATTCCTTAACCTCAAGCTCCCATATCTCGCGAACGGATTGACGAACTCGGGAAATTCCTTTTGCATCTGAAAGTAGAAACTCGCCCGATTACAAAGCTGTGTGTATTTTTCCCCTAGGCCTTTGTAGTTATTGGTTTCGAGTATCAGACTTGCGAAAATTTTGATGGTTCCTCAACCATTCCTTAACATCAAGCTGCCATATTTCGCGAACGGATTGCCGAATCCGACAAATTTCTGTTGCATCTGAAAGTAGAAACTCTCCCGATTACAACGCTATGTGTATTTTTCCCTTAGACAATTGTAGTTATTGGTTTCGAGTATCAGACTTGCGAAAATTTTGATGGTTTCTCAACCATTCCTTAACTTCAAACTCCCATATCTCGCGAACGGATTGACGAACTCGAGAAATTCCTGTTGCATCTTAAAAACGAAACTCGCCCGATAACAACGGTATGTGTATTTTTGCCCTAGGCAATTGTAGTTATTGGTTTCGAGTGTCAGACTTGCGAAAATTTTGAAGGTTTCTCATCCATTCCGTAACTTCAAACTCCCATATCTCCCGAACGGATTGACAAACTCGAGAAATTCCTGCTGCATCTGATGGTAGAAGCTCGCCCGATTACAACGGTATGTGTATTTTTGCCCTAGGGAATAGTAGTTATTGGTATCGAGTATCAGACTTGCGAAAATTTTGATGGTTTCTCAACCTTTCCTTAACTTCAAACTCCCATATCTCGCGAACGGATTGACGATCTCGTAAAATTCCTGTTGCATCTTAAAGCCGAAACTCGCCCGATAACAACGGTATGTGTATTTTTGCCCTAGGCAATTGTAGTTGTTGGTTTCGAGTATCAGACTTGCGAAAATTTTGATGGTTTTTCAATCATTCCTTAACCTCAAACTCCCATATCTCGCGAACGGATTGACGAACTCGAGAAATTCCTTTTGCATCTGAAAGTAGAAACTCGCCCGATAACAACGGTATGTGTATTTTTCCCCTAGGCCTTTGTAGTTATTGGTTTCGAGTATCAGACTTGCGAAAATTTAGATGGATTCTCAACCATTCCTTAACTTCAAACTCCCATATCTCGCGAACGGATTGAAGAACTCGAGAAATTCCTGTTGCATCTGATGGTAGAAGATCGCCCGATTACAACGGTATGTGTATTTTTGACCTAGGCAATAGCAGTTATTGGTTTCGAGTATCAGACTTACTAAAACTTTGATGGTTTCTCAACCATTCCGTAACTTCAAACACCCATATCTCGCAAACGGATTGACGAACTCGAGAAATTCCTGTTGCATCTGAAAGCAGAAACTCGCCCGATTACAACGGTTTGTGTATTTATGCCCTAGGCAATTGTAGTTATTGGTTTCGAGTATCAGGCTTGCGAAAATTTTGAAGGTTTCTCATCTATTCCTTAACTTCAAACTCCCATATCTCGCGAACGGATTGCCGAACTCGAGAAATTCCTGCTGCATCTGAAGGTAGAAGCTCGCCGGATTACAACCGTATGTGTATTTTTGCCCTAGGGAATAGTAGTTATTGGTATCGAGTATCAGACTTGCGAAAATTTTGATGGTTTCTCAACCATTCCTTAACTTCAAACTCCCATATCTCGCGAACGGATTGTCGAACTCGAGAAATTCCTGTTGCATCTTAAAGCCGAAGCTCGCCCGATAACAACGGTATGTGTATTTTTGCCCTAGGCCTTTGTAGTTATTGGTTTCGTGTATCAGACTTGCGAAAATTTAGATGGATTCTCAACCATTCCTTAACTTCAAACTCCCATATCTCGCGAACGGATTGAAGAACTCGAGAAATTCCTGTTGCATCTGATGGTAGAAGATCGCCCGATTACAACGGTATGTGTATTTTTGACCTAGGCAATAGCAGTTATTGGTTTCGAGTATCAGACTTACTAAAACTTTGATGGTTTCTCAACCATTCCGTAACTTCAAACACCCATATCTCGCAAACGGATTGACGAACTCGAGAAATTCCTGTTGCATCTGAAAGCAGAAACTCGCCCGATTACAACGGTTTGTGTATTTATGCCCTAGGCAATTGTAGTTATTGGTTTCGAGTATCAGGCTTGCGAAAATTTTGACGGTTTCTCAACCATTCCTTAACTTCAAACTCCCATATCTCGCGAACGGATTGTCGAACTCGAGAAATTCCTGTTGCATCTTAAAGCCGAAGCTCGCCCGATAACAACGGTATGTGTATTTTTCCCCTAGGCCATTGTAGTTATTGGTACCGAGTATCAGACTTGCGAAAATTTTGACGGTTTCTCAACCATTCCTTAACTTCAAACTCCCATATCTCGCGAACGGATTGTCGAACTCGAGAAATTCCTGTTGCATCTTAAAGCCGAAGCTCGCCCGATAACAACGGTATGTGTATTTTTGCCCTAGGCCTTTGTAGTTATTGGTTTCGAGTATCAGACTTGCGAAAATTTAGATGGATTCTCAACCATTCCTTAACTTCAAACTCCCATATCTCGCGAACGGATTGAAGAACTCGAGAA
Source organism: Ptiloglossa arizonensis (assembly GCF_051014685.1). Taxonomy (NCBI): domain Eukaryota; kingdom Metazoa; phylum Arthropoda; class Insecta; order Hymenoptera; family Colletidae; genus Ptiloglossa; species Ptiloglossa arizonensis. Next base: position 1,117,223 of record NW_027478411.1, on the reverse strand, counting down.
ATTCCTGTTGCATCTGATGGTAGAAGATCGCCCGATTACAACGGTATGTGTATTTTTGACCTAGGCAATAGCAGTTATTGGTTTCGAGTATCAGACTTACTAAAACTTTGATGGTTTCTCAACCATTCCGTAACTTCAAACACCCATATCTCGCAAACGGATTGACGAACTCGAGAAATTCCTGTTGCATCTGAAAGCAGAAACTCGCCCGATTACAACGGTTTGTGTATTTATGCCCTAGGCAATTGTAGTTATTGGTTTCGAGTATCAGGCTTGCGAAAATTTTGAAGGTTTCTCATCTATTCCTTAACTTCAAACTCCCATATCTCGCGAACGGATTGCCGAACTCGAGAAATTCCTGCTGCATCTGAAGGTAGAAGCTCGCCGGATTACAACCGTATGTGTATTTTTGCCCTAGGGAATAGTAGTTATTGGTATCGAGTATCAGACTTGCGAAAATTTTGATGGTTTCTCAACCATTCCTTAACTTCAAACTCCCATATCTCGCGGACGGATTGACGAACTCGAGAAATTCTTGTTGCATCTTAAAGCCGAAATTCGCCCGATAACAACGGTATGTGTATTTTTCCCCTAGGCCATTGTAGTTATTGGTACCGAGTATCAGACTTGCGAAAATTTTGACGGTTTCTCAACCATTCCTTAACTTCAAACTCCCATATCTCGCGAACGGATTGTCGAACTCGAGAAATTCCTGTTGCATCTTAAAACCGAAGCTCGCCCGATAACAACGGTATGTGTATTTTTGCCCTAGGCCTTTGTAGTTATTGGTTTCGAGTATCAGACTTACGAAAATTTAGATGGATTCTCAACCATTCCTTAAATTCAAACTCCCATATCTCGCGAACGGATTGAAGAACTCGAGAAATTCCTGTTGCATCTGATGGTAGAAGATCGCCCGATTACAACGGTATGTGTATTTATGCCCTAGGCAATTGTAGTTATTGGTTTCGAGTATCAGACTTACGAAAACTGTGACGGTTTCTCAACCATTCCTTAACTTCAGACTCCCATATCTCGCGAACGGATTGACGAACTCGAGAAATTCCTGCTGCATCTGAAGGTAGAAGCTCGCCCGATTACAACGGTATGTGTATTTTTGCCCTGGGGAATAGTAGTTATTGGTATCGAGTATCAGACTTGCGAAAATTTTGATGGTTTCTCAACCATTCCTTAACTTCAAACTCCCATACCTCGCGAACGGATTACCAACTCGAGAAATTCCAGTTGCATCTGAAAGCATAATCTCGCCCGATTACAATGGTATGTGTATTTTTGCCCTAGGCCATAGCAGTTATTGGTGTCAACTATCAGACTTGCGAAAATTTTGATGGTTTTTCAACCATTCCTTAAACTCAAACTCCCATATCTCGCGAACGGATTGCCGAACTCGAGAAATTCCTGTTGCATCTGAAAGCAGAAACTCGCCCGATAACAACGGTATGTATATTTTTGCCCTAGGCAATTGTAGTTATTGGTTTCGAGTATCAGACTTGCGAAAATTTTGATGGTTTCTCAACCATTCCGTAACTTCAAACTCCCATATCTCGCGAACGGATTGACGAACTCGAGAAATTCCTTTTGCATCTGAAAGTAGAAACTCGCCCGATTACAAAGGTATGTGTATTTTTCCCCTACGCCTTTGTAGTTATTGGTTTCGAGTATCAGACTTGCGAAAATTTAGATGGATTCTCAACCATTCCTTAACTTCAAACTCCCATATCTCGCGAACGGATTGACGAACCCGAGAAATGCCTGTTGCACCTGAAAGTAGAAACTCGCCCCATTACAATGCTGTGTGTACTTTTCCCCTAGGCCATTCCAGTTATTGGTTTCGAGTATCAGACTTGCGAAAATTTTGATGGTTCCTCAACTATTCCTTAACTTCAAACTCCCATATCTCGCGAACGGATTGACGAACTCGAGAAATTCCTGCTGCATCTGAAGGTAGAAGCTCGCCCGATTACAACGGTATGCGTATTTTTGCCCTAGGCAATAGTAGTTATTGGTTTCGAGTATCAGACTTGCGAAAATTTTGATGGTTTCTCAACCATTCCGTAACTTCAAACTCCCATATCTCGCGATAGGATTGACGAACTCGAGAAATTCCTCTTGCATCTGAAAGTAGAAACTCGCCCGATTACAACGGTATATGTATTATATTTTTCCCCTCGGCAATAGTACTTATTGGTTTCGAGTATCAGACTTGCGAAAATTTTGATGGTTTCTCAACCATTCCTTAACTTCAAACTCCCATATCTCGCGAACGGATTGACGAACTCGAGAAATTCCTCTTGCATCTGAAAGTAGAAACTCGCCCGATTACAACGGTATATGTATTATATTTTTCCCCTCGGCAATAGTACTTATTGGTTTCGAGTATCAGACTTGCGAAAATTTTGATGGTTTCTCAACCATTCCTTAACTTCAAACTCCCATATCTCGCGAACGGATTGACGAACTCGAGAAATTCCTGTCGCATCTGAAAGCAGAAACTCGCCCGATAACAACGGTATGTATATTTTTGCCCTATGCAATTGTAGTTATTGGTTTCGAGTATCAGACTTGCGAAAATTTTGATGGTTTCTCAACCATTCCGTAACTTCAAACTCCCATATCTCGCGAACGGATTGACGAACTCGAGAAATTCCTTTTGCATCTGAAAGTAGAAACTCGCCCGATTACAAAGGTATGTGTATTTTTCCCCTAGGCCTCTGTAGTAATTGGTTTCGAGTATCAGACTTGCGAAAATTTAGATGGATTCTCAACCATTCCTTAACTTCAAACTCCCATATCTCGCGAACGGATTGACGAACCCGAGAAATGCCTGTTGCATCTGAAAGTAGAAACTCGCCCCATTACAATGCTGTGTGTACTTTTCCCCTAGGCCATTCCAGTTATTGGTTTCGAGTATGAGACTTGCGAAAATTTTGATGGTTCCTCAACTATTCCTTAACTTCAAACTCCCATATCTCGCGAACGGATTGACGAACTCGAGAAATTCCTGTTGCATCTGATGGTAGAACATCGCCCGATTACAACGGTATGTGTATTTTTGCCCTAGGCAATAGTAGTTATTGGTTTCGAGTATCAGACCAGCGAAAATTTTTATGGTTTCTCAACCATTCCTTAACTACAAACTCCCATATCTCGCGAACGGATTGACGAACTCGAGAAATTCCTGTTGCATCTGAAAGCATAATCTCGCCCGATTACAATGGTATGTGTATATTTGCCCTAGGCAATTGAAGTTATTGGTTTCGAGTATCAGACTTGCGAAAATTTTGATGGTTTCTCATCCATTCCGTAACTTCAAACTCCCATATCTCGCGAACGGATTAACGACCTCGAGAAATTCCTCTTGCATCTGAAAGTAGAAACTCGCCCGATTACAACGGTATATGTATTATATTTTTTCCCTCGGCAATAGTACTTATTGGTTTCGAGTATCAGACTTGCGAAAATTTTGATGGTTTTTCAACCATTCCTTAACCTCAAACTCCCATATCTCGCGAACGGATTGACGAACTCGAGAAATTCCTTTTGCATCTGAAAGTAGAAACTCGCCCGATTACAATGGTGAGTGTATTTTTGCCTAGGAAATAGTAGTTATTGGTTTCGAGTATCAGACATGCGAAAATTTTGATGGTTTCTCAACCATTCCTTAACTTCAAACTCCCATATCTCGCGAACGGATTGACGAACTCGAGAAATTCCTGCTGCATCTGAAGGTAGAAGCTTGCCCGATTACAACGGTATGTGTATTTTTGCCCTAGGCAATAGTAGGTATTGGTATCGAGTATCAGACTTGCGAAAATTTTGATGGTTTCTCAACCATTCCTTAACTTCAAACTCCCATATCTCGCGAACGGATTGACGAACTCGAGAAATTCCTGTTGCATCTGAAAGCAGAAACTCGCCCGATTACAACGGTATGTATATTTTTGCCCTAGGCAATTGTAGTTATTGGTTTCGAGTATCAGACTTGCGAAAATTTTGATGGTTTCTCAACCATTCCGTAACTTCAAACTCCCATATCTCGCGAACGGATTGACGAACTCGAGAAATTCCTTTTGCATCTGAAAGTAGAAACTCGCCCGATTACAAAGGTATGTGTATTTTTCCCCTAGGCCTTTGTAGTTATTGGTTTCGAGTATCAGACTTGCGAAAATTTAGATGGATTCTCAACCATTCCTTAACTTCAAACTCCCATATCTCGCGAACGGATTGACGAACCCGAGAAATGCCTGTTGCACCTGAAAGTAGAAACTCGCCCCATTACAATGCTGTGTGTACTTTTCCCCTAGGCCATTCCAGTTATTGGTTTCGAGTATGAGACTTGCGAAAATTTTGATGGTTCCTCAACTATTCCTTAACTTCAAACTCCCATATCTCGCGAACGGATTGACGAACTCGAGAAATTCCTGCTGCATCTGAAGGTAGAAGCTCGCCCGATTACAACGGTATGTGTATTTTTGCCCTAGGCAATAGTAGTTATTGGTTTCGAGTATCAGACTTGCGAAAATTTTGATGGTTTCTCAAACATTCCGTAACTTCAAACTCCCATATCTCGCGATAGGATTGACGAACTCGAGAAATTCCTCTTGCATCTGAAAGTAGAAACTCTCCCGATTACAAGGCTATGTGTATTTTTCCCCTAGGCCATTGTAGTTATTGGTTTCGAGTATCAGACTTGCGAAAATTTAGATGGATTCTCAACCATTCCTTAACTTCAAACTCCCAAATCACGCGAACGGATTGACGAACCCGAGAAATTCCTGATGCATCTGATGGTAGAAGATCGTCCGATTACAACGGTATGTGTATTTTTGCCCTAGGCAATAGCAGTTATTGGATTCGAGTATCAGACTTGCGAAAATTTTGATGGTTTCTCAACCATTCCTTAACTTCAAACTCCCATATCTCGCGAACGGATTGACGAACTCGAGAAATTCCTATTGCATCTGAAAGCAGAAACTCGCCCGATTACAACGGTATGTGTATTTTTGCCCAAGGCAATTGAAGTTATTGGTTTCGAGTATCAGACTTGCGAAAATATTGATGGTTTCTCATCCATTCCGTAACTTCAAACTCCCATATCTCGCGAACGGATTAACGACCTCGAGAAATCCCTCTTGCATCTGAAAGTAGAAACTCGCCCAATTACAACGGTATATGTATTATATTTTTCCTCTCGGCAATGGTACTTATTGGTTTCGAGTATCAGACTTGCGAAAATTTTGATGGTTTTTCAACCATTCCTTAACCTCAAACTCCCATATCTCGCGAACGGATTGCCGAACTCGAGAAATTCCTGTTGCATCTGAAAGTAGAAACTCGCCCGATTACAAAGGTATGTGTATTTTTCCCCTACGCCTTTGTAGTTATTGGTTTCGAGTATCAGACTTGCGAAAATTTAGATGGATTCTCAACCATTCCGTAACTTCAAACTCCCATATCTCGCGAACGGATTGACGAACTCGAGAAATTCCTTTTGCATCTGAAAGTAGAAACTCGCCCGATTACAAAGGTATGTGTATTTTTCCCCTACGCCTTTGTAGTTATTGGTTTCGAGTATCAGACTTGCGAAAATTTAGATGGATTCTCAACCATTCCTTAACTTCAAACTCCCATATCTGGCGAACGGATTGACGAACTCGAGAAATTCCTGTTGCATCTGAAAGCAGAAACTCGCCCGATAACAACGGTATGTATATTTTTGCCCTATGCAATTGTAGTTATTGCTTTCGAGTATCAGACTTGCGAAAATTTTGATGGTTTCACAACCATTCCGTAACTTCAAACTCGCATATCTCGCGAACGGATTGACGAACTCGAGAAATTCCTTTTGCATCTGAAAGTAGAAACTCGCCCCATTACAATGCTGTGTGTACTTTTCCCCTAGGCCATTCCAGTTATTGGTTTCGAGTATGAGACTTGCGAAAATTTTGATGGTTCCTCAACTATTCCTTAACTTCAAACTCCCATATCTCGCGAACGGATTGACGAACTCGAGAAATTCCTGCTGCATCTGAAGGTAGAAGCTCGCCCGATTACAACGGTATGTGTATTTTTGCCCTAGGCAATAGTAGTTATTGGTTTCGAGTATCAGACTTGCGAATATTTTGATGGTTTCTCAACCATTCCGTAACTTCGAACTCCCATACCTCGCGATAGGATTGACGAACTCGAGAAATTCCTCTTGCATCTGAAAGTAGAAACTCGCCCGATTACAACGGTATATGTATTATATTTTTCCCCTCGGCAATAGTACTTATTGGTTTCGAGTATCAGACTTGCGAAAATTTTGATGGTTTCTCAACCATTCCTTAACTTCAAACTCCCATATCTGGCGAACGGATTGACGAACTCGAGAAATTCCTGTTGCATCTGAAAGCAGAAACTCGCCCGATAACAACGGTATGTATATTTTTGCCCTATGCAATTGTAGTTATTGCTTTCGAGTATCAGACTTGCGAAAATTTTGATGGTTTCACAACCATTCCGTAACTTCAAACTCGCATATCTCGCGAACGGATTGACGAACTCGAGAAATTCCTTTTGCATCTGAAAGTAGAAACTCGCCCCATTACAATGCTGTGTGTACTTTTCCCCTAGGCCATTCCAGTTATTGGTTTCGAGTATGAGACTTGCGAAAATTTTGATGGTTCCTCAACTATTCCTTAACTTCAAACTCCCATATCTCGCGAACGGATTGACGAACTCGAGAAATTCCTGTTGCATCTGATGGTAGAACATCGCCCGATTACAACGGTATGTGTATTTTGGCCCTAGGCAATAGTAGTTATTGGTTTCGAGTGTCAGACCAGCGAAAATTTTTATGGTTTCTCAACCATTCCTTAACTACAAACTCCCATATCTCGCGAACGGATTGACGAACTCGAGAAATTCCTGTTGCATCTGATGGTAGAAGATCGCCCGATTGCAACGGGATGTGTATTTTTGCCCTAGGCAATAGCAGTTATTGGATTCGAGTATCAGACTTGCGAAAATTTTGATGGTTCCTCAACCATTCCTTAACCTCAAACTCCCATATCTCGCGAACGGATTGACGAACTCGAGAAATTCCTTTTGCATCTGAAAGTAGAAACTCGCCCGATTACAAAGGTATGTGTATTTTTCCCCTAGGCAATTGAAGTTATTGGTTTCGAGTATCAGACTTGCGAAAATTTTGATGGTTTCTCAACCATTCCTTAACTTCAAACTCCCATATCTCGCGAACAGATTACCAACTCGAGAAATTCCAGTTGCATCTGAAAGCATAATCTCGCCCGATTACAATGGTATGTGTATTTTTGCCCTAGGCCATAGCAGTTATTGGTGTCAACTATCAGACTTGCGAAAATTTTGATGGTTTCTCAACCATTCCTTAACTTCAAACTCCCATATATCGCGAACGGATTGACGAACCCGAGAAATTCCTGTTGCATCTGAAAGTAGAAACTCGCCCCATTGCATTGCTGTGTGTACTTATCCCCTAGGCCATTCCAGTTATAGGTTTCGAGTATCAGACCAGCGAAAATTTTGATGGTTTCTCAACCAATCCTTAACTTCAAACTCTCATATCTCGCGAACGGATTGACGAACTCGAGAAATTCCTGTTGCATCTGAAAGCAGAAACTCGCCCGATTACAACGGTATGTGTATTTTTGCCCTAGGCAATTGAAGTTATTGGTTTCGAGTATCAGACTTGCGAAAATTTTGTTGGTTCCTCAACCATTCCTTAACCTCAAACTCCCATATCTCGCGAACGGATTGACGAACTCGAGAAATTCCTTTTGCATCTGAAAGTAGAAACTCGCCCGATTACAAAGGTATGTGTATTTTTCCCCTAGGCAATTGAAGTTATGGGTTTCGAGTATCAGACTTGCGAAAATTTTGATGGTTTCTCAACCATTCCTTAACTTCAAACTCCCATATCTCGCGAACAGATTACCAACTCGAGAAATTCCAGTTGCATCTGAAAGCATAATCTCGCCCGATTACAATGGTATGTGTATTTTTGCCCTAGGCCATAGCAGTTATTGGTGTCAACTATCAGACTTGCGAAAATTTTGATGGTTTCTCAACCATTCCTTAACTTCAAACTCCCATATATCGCGAACGGATTGACGAACCCGAGAAATTCCTGTTGCATCTGAAAGTAGAAACTCGCCCCATTGCATTGCTGTGTGTACTTATCCCCTAGGCCATTCCAGTTATAGGTTTCGAGTATCAGACCAGCGAAAATTTTGATGGTTTCTCAACCATTCCTTAACTTCAAACTCTCATATCTCGCGAACGGATTGACGAACTCGAGAAATTCCTGTTGCATCTGAAAGCAGAAACTCGCCCGATTACAACGGTATGTGTATTTTTGCCCTAGGCAATTGAAGTTATTGGTTTCGAGTATCAGACTTGCGAAAATTTTGATGGTTTCTCATCCATTCCGTAACTTCAAACTCCCATATCTCGCGAACGGATTAACGACCTCGAGAAATTCCTGTTGCATCTGAAAGTAGAAACTCGCCCGATTACAACGGTATATGTATTATATTTTTTCCCTCGGCAATAGTACTTATTGGTTTCGGGTATCAGACTTGCGAAAATTTTGATGGTTTTTCAACCATTCCTTATCCTCAAACTCCCATATCTCGCGAACGGATTGACGAACTCGAGAAATTCCTTTTGCATCTGAAAGTAGAAACTCGCCCGATTACAATGGTGAGTGTATTTTTGCCTAGGACATAGTAGTTATTGGTTTCGAGTATCAGACATGCGAAAATTTTGATGGTTTCTCAACCATTCCTTAACTTCAAACTCCCATATCTCGCGAACGGATTGACGAACTCGAGAAATTCCTGCTGCATCTGAAGGTAGAAGCTTGCCCGATTACAACGGTATGTGTATTTTTGCCCTAGGCAGTAGTAGGTATTGGTATCGAGTATCAGACTTGCGAAAATTTTGATGGTTTCTCAACCATTCCTTAACTTCAAACTCCCATATCTGGCGAACGGATTGACGAACTCGAGAAATTCCTGTTGCATCTGAAAGCAGAAACTCGCCCGATAACAACGGTATGTATATTTTTGCCCTATGCAATTGTAGTTATTGCTTTCGAGTATCAGACTTGCGAAAATTTTGATGGTTTCACAACCATTCCGTAACTTCAAACTCGCATATCTCGCGAACGGATTGACGAACTCGAGAAATTCCTTTTGCATCTGAAAGTAGAAACTCGCCCGATTACAAAGGTATGTGTATTTTTCCCCTAGGCCTCTGTAGTTATTGGTTTCGAGTATCAGACTTGCGAAAATTTAGATGGATTCTCAACCATTCCTTAACTTCAAACTCCCATATCTCGCGAACGGATTGACGAACCCGAGAAATGCCTGTTGCATCTGAAAGTAGAAACTCGCCCCATTACAATGCTGTGTGTACTTTTCCCCTAGGCCATTCCAGTTATTGGTTTCGAGTATGAGACTTGCGAAAATTTTGATGGTTCCTCAACTATTCCTTAACTTCAAACTCCCATATCTCGCGAACGGATTGACGAACTCGAGAAATTCCTGTTGCATCTGATGGTAGAACATCGCCCGATTACAACGGTATGTGTATTTTGGCCCTAGGCAATAGTAGTTATTGGTTTCGAGTATCAGACCAGCGAAAATTTTTATGGTTTCTCAACCATTCCTTAACTACAAACTCCCATATCTCGCGAACGGATTGACGAACTCGAGAAATTCCTGTTGCATCTGATGGTAGAAGATCGCCCGATTGCAACGGGATGTGTATTTTTGCCCTAGGCAATAGCAGTTATTGGATTCGAGTATCAGACTTGCGAAAATTTTGATGGTTCCTCAACCATTCCTTAACCTCAAACTCCCATATCTCGCGAACGGATTGACGAACTCGAGAAATTCCTTTTGCATCTGAAAGTAGAAACTCGCCCGATTACAAAGGTATGTGTATTTTTCCCCTAGGCAATTGAAGTTATTGGTTTCGAGTATCAGACTTGCGAAAATTTTGATGGTTTCTCAACCATTCCTTAACTTCAAACTCCCATATCTCGCGAACAGATTACCAACTCGAGAAATTCCAGTTGCATCTGAAAGCATAATCTCGCCCGATTACAATGGTATGTGTATTTTTGCCCTAGGCCATAGCAGTTATTGGTGTCAACTATCAGACTTGCGAAAATTTTGATGGTTTCTCAACCATTCCTTAACTTCAAACTCCCATATATCGCGAACGGATTGACGAACCCGAGAAATTCCTGTTGCATCTGAAAGTAGAAACTCGCCCCATTGCATTGCTGTGTGTACTTATCCCCTAGGCCATTCCAGTTATAGGTTTCGAGTATCAGACCAGCGAAAATTTTGATGGTTTCTCAACCATTCCTTAACTTCAAACTCTCATATCTCGCGAACGGATTGACGAACTCGAGAAATTCCTGTTGCATCTGAAAGCAGAAACTCGCCCGATTACAACGGTATGTGTATTTTTGCCCTAGGCAATTGAAGTTATTGGTTTCGAGTATCAGACTTGCGAAAATTTTGATGGTTTCTCATCCATTCCGTAACTTCAAACTCCCATATCTCGCGAACGGATTAACGACCTCGAGAAATTCCTCTTGCATCTGAAAGTAGAAACTCGCCCGATTACAACGGTATATGTATTATATTTTTTCCCTCGGCAATAGTACTTATTGGTTTCGAGTATCAGACTTGCGAAAATTTTGATGGTTTTTCAACCATTCCTTATCCTCAAACTCCCATATCTCGCGAACGGATTGACGAACTCGAGAAATTCCTTTTGCATCTGAAAGTAGAAACTCGCCCGATTACAATGGTGAGTGTATTTTTGCCTAGGACATAGTAGTTATTGGTTTCGAGTATCAGACATGCGAAAATTTTGATGGTTTCTCAACCATTCCTTAACTTCAAACTCCCATATCTCGCGAACGGATTGACGAACTCGAGAAATTCCTGCTGCATCTGAAGGTAGAAGCTTGCCCGATTACAACGGTATGTGTATTTTTGCCCTAGGCAGTAGTAGGTATTGGTATCGAGTATCAGACTTGCGAAAATTTTGATGGTTTCTCAACCATTCCTTAACTTCAAACTCCCATATCTGGCGAACGGATTGACGAACTCGAGAAATTCCTGTTGCATCTGAAAGCAGAAACTCGCCCGATAACAACGGTATGTATATTTTTGCCCTATGCAATTGTAGTTAATGGTTTCGATTATCAGATTTGCGAAAATTTTGATGGTTTCTCAACCATTCCGTAACTTCAAACTCGCATATCTCGCGAACGGATTGACGAACTCGAGAAATTCCTTTTGCATCTGAAAGTAGAAACTCGCCCGATTACAAAGGTATGTGTATTTTTCCCCTAGGCCTCTGTAGTTATTGGTTTCGAGTATCAGACTTGCGAAAATTTAGATGGATTCTCAACCATTCCTTAACTTCAAACTCCCATATCTCGCGAACGGATTGACGAACCCGAGAAATGCCTGTTGCATCTGAAAGTAGAAACTCGCCCCATTACAATGCTGTGTGTACTTTTCCCCTAGGCCATTCCAGTTATTGGTTTCGAGTATGAGACTTGCGAAAATTTTGATGGTTCCTCAACTATTCCTTAACTTCAAACTCCCATATCTCGCGAACGGATTGACGAACTCGAGAAATTCCTGTTGCATCTGATGGTAGAAGATCGCCCGATTACAACGGTATGTGTATTTTTCCCCTAGGCAATTGAAGTTATTGGTTTCGAGTATCAGACTTGCGAAAATTTTGATGGTTTCTCAACCATTCCTTAACTTCAAACTCCCATATCTCGCGAACGGATTACCAACTCGAGAAATTCCAGTTGCATCTGAAAGCATAATCTCGCCCGATTACAATGGTATGTGTATTTTTGCCCTAGGCCATAGCAGTTATTGGTGTCAACTATCAGACTTGCGAAAATTTTGATGGTTTCTCAACCATTCCTTAACTTCAAGCTCCCATATCTCGCGAACGGATTGACGAACTCGAGAAATTCCTTTTGCATCTGAAAGTAGAAACTCGCCCGATTACAAAGGTATGTGTATTTTTCCCCTAGGCCTTTGTGGTTATTGGTTTCGAGTATCAGACTTGCGAAAATTTAGATGGATTCTCAACCATTCCTTAACTTCAAACTCCCATATCTCGCGAACGGATTGACGAACCCGAGAAATGCCTGTTGCACCTGAAAGTAGAAACTCGCCCCATTACAATGCTGTGTGTACTTTTCCCCTAGGCCATTCCAGTTATTGGTTTCGAGTATGAGACTTGCGAAAATTTTGATGGTTCCTCAACTATTCCTTAACTTCAAACTCCTATATCTCGCGAACGGATTGACGAACTCGAGAAATTCCTGCTGCATCTGAAGGTAGAAGCTCGCCCGATTACAATGGTATGTGTATTTTTGCCCTAGGCCATAGCAGTTATTGGTGTCAACTATCAGACTTGCGAAAATTTTGACGGTTTCTCAAACATTCCGTAACTTCAAACTCCCATATCTCGCGATAGGATTGACGAACTCGAGAAATTCCTCTTGCATCTGAAAGTAGAAACTCGCCCGATTACAACGGTATGTGTATTTTTGCCCTAGGCAATTGAAGTTATTGGTTTCGAGTATCAGACTTGCGAAAATATTGATGGTTTCTCATCCATTCCGTAACTTCAAACTCCCATATCTCGCGAACGGATTAACGACCTCGAGAAATTCCTCTTGCATCTGAAAGTAGAAACTCGCCCGATTACAAAGGTATGTGTATTTTTCCCCTAGGCAATTGAAGTTATTGGTTTCGAGTATCAGACTTGCGAAAATTTTGATGGTTCCTCAACTATTCCTTAACTTCAAACTCCCATATCTCGCGAACGGATTGACGAACTCGAGAAATTCCTTTTGCATCTGAAAGCAGAAACTCGCCCGATTACAACGGTATGTGTATTTTTGCCCTAGGCAATTGAAGTTATTGGTTTCGAGTATCAGACTTGCGAAAATTTTGATGGTTTCTCATCCATTCCGTAACTTCAAACTCCCATATCTCGCGAACGGATTAACGACCTCGAGAAATTCCTCTTGCATCTGAAAGTAGAAACTCGCCCGATTACAACGGTATAATATTATATTTTTTCCCTCGGCAAGAGTACTTATTGGTTTCGAGTATCAGACTTGCGAAAATTTTGATGGTTTTTCAACCATTCCTTAACCTCAAACTCCCATATCTCGCGAACGGATTGACGAACTCGAGAAATTCCTGTTGCATCTGAAAGTAGAAACTCGCCCGATTACAACGGTATATGTATTATATTTTTCCCCTCGGCAATGGTACTTATTGGTTTCGAGTATCAGACTTGCGAAAATTTTGATGGTTTTTCAACCATTCCTTAACCTCAAACTCCCATATCTCGCGAACGGATTGCCGAACTCGAGAAATTCCTGTTGCATCTGAAAGCAGAAACTCGCCCGATAACAACGGTATGTATATTTTTGCCCTAGGCAATTGTAGTTATTGGTTGCGAGTATCAGACTTGCGAAAATTTTGATGGTTTCTCAACCATTCCGTAACTTCAAACTCCCATATCTCGCGAACGGATTGACGAACTCGAGAAATTCCTTTTGCATCTGAAAGTAGAAACTCGCCCGATTACAAAGGTATGTGTATTTTTCCCCAACGCCTTTGTAGTTATTGGTTTCGAGTATCAGACTTGCGAAAATTTAGATGGATTCTCAACCATTCCTTAACTTCAAACTCCCATATCTCGCGAACGGATTGACGAACCCGAGAAATGCCTGTTGCATCTGAAAGTAGAAACTCGCCCCATTACAATGCTGTGTGTACTTTTCCCCTACGCCATTCCAGTTATTGGTTTCGAGTATGAGACTTGCGAAAATTTTGATGGTTCCTCAACTATTCCTTAACTTCAAACTCCCATATCTCGCGAACGGATTGACGAACTCGAGAAATTCCTGCTGCATCTGAAGGTAGAAGCTCGCCCGATTACAACGGTATGTGTATTTTTGCCCTAGGCAACAGTAGTTATTGGTTTCGAGTATCAGACTTGCGAAAATTTTGATGGTTTCTCAACCATTCCGTAACTTCAAACTCCCATATCTCGCGATAGGATTGACGAATTCGAGAAATTCCTCTTGCATCTGAAAGTAGAATCTCGCCCGATTACAACGGTATATGTATTATATTTTTCCCCTCGGCAATAGTACTTATTGGTTTCGAGTATCAGACTTGCGAAAATTTTGATGGTTTCTCAACCATTCCTTAACTTCAAACTCCCATATCTCGCGAACGGATTGACGAACTCGAGAAATTCCTGTTGCATCTGAAAGCAGAAACTCGCCCGATAACAACGGTATGTATATTTTTGCCCTATGCAATTGTAGTTATTGGTTTCGAGTATCAGACTTGCGAAAATTTTGATGGTTTCTCAACCATTCCGTAACTTCAAACTCCCATATCTCGCGAACGGATTGACGAACTCGAGAAATTCCTTTTGCATCTGAAAGTAGAAACTCGCCCGATTACAAAGGTATGTGTATTTTTCCCCTAGGCCTCTGTAGTTATTGGTTTCGAGTATCAGACTTGCGAAAATTTAGATGGATTCTCAACCATTCCTTAACTTCAAACTCCCATATCTCGCGAACGGATTGACGAACCCGAGAAATGCCTGTTGCATCTGAAAGTAGAAACTCGCCCCATTACAATGCTGTGTGTACTTTTCCCCTAGGCCATTCCAGTTATTGGTTTCGAGTATGAGACTTGCGAAAATTTTGATGGTTCCTCAACTATTCCTTAACTTCAAACTCCCATATCTCGCGAACGGATTGACGAACTCGAGAAATTCCTGTTGCATCTGATGGTAGAACATCGCCCGATTACAACGGTATGTGTATTTTTGCCCTAGGCCATAGCAGTTCTTGGTGTCAACTATCAGACTTGCGAAAATTTTGATGGTTTCTCAACCATTCCTTAACTTCAAACTCCCATATCTCGCGAACGGATTGACGAACTCGAGAAATTCCTATTGCATCTGAAAGCAGAAACTCGCCCGATTGCAACGGTATGTGTATTTTTGCCCTAGGCAATTGAATTATTGGTTTCGAGTATCAGACTTGCGAAAATATTGATGGTTTCTCATCCATTCCGTAACTTCAAACTCCCATATCTCGCGAACGGGTTAACGACCTCGAAAAATTCCTCTTGCATCTGAAAGTAGAAACTCGCCCAATTACAACGGTATATGTATTATATTTTTCCCCTCGGCAATGGTACTTATTGGTTTCGAGTATCAGACTTGCGAAAATTTTGATGGTTTTTCAACCATTCCTTAACCTCAAACTCCCATATCTCGCGAACGGATTGCCGAACTCGAGAAATTCCTGTTGCATCTGAAAGCAGAAACACGCCCGATAGCAACGGTATGTATATTCTTGCCCTAGGCAATTGTAGTTATTGGTTTCGAGTATCAGACTTGCGAAAATTTTGATGGTTTCTCAACCATTCCGTAACTTCAAACTCCCATATCTCGCGAACGGATTGACGAACTTGAGAAATTCCTTTTGCATCTGAAAGTAGAAACTCGCCCCATTACAATGCTGTGTGTACTTTTCCCCTAGGCCATTCCAGTTATTGGTTTCGAGTATCAGACTTGCGAAAATTTTGATGGTTTCTCAACCATTCCTTAACTTCAAACTCCCATATCTCGCGAACGGATTGACGAACTCGAGAAATTCCTGTTGCATCTGAAAGCAGAAACTCGCCCGATAACAACGGTATGTATATTTTTGCCCTATGCAATTGTAGTTATTGGTTTCGAGTATCAGACTTGCGAAAATTTTGATGGTTTCTCAACCATTCCGTAACTTCAAACTCCCATATCTCGCGAACGGATTGACGAACTCGAGAAATTCCTTTTGCATCTGAAAGTAGAAACTCGCCCGATAGCAAAGGTATGTGTATTTTTCCCCTAGGCCTCTGTAGTTATTGGTTTCGAGTATCAGACTTGCGAAAATTTAGATGGATTCTCAACCATTCCTTAACTTCAAACTCCCATATCTCGCGAACGGATTGACGAACCCGAGAAATGCCTGTTGCATCTGAAAGTAGAAACTCGCCCCATTACAATGCTGTGTGTACTTTTCCCCTAGGCCATTCCAGTTATTGGTTTCGAGTATGAGACTTGCGAAAATTTTGATGGTTCCTCAACTATTCCTTAACTTCAAACTCCCATATCTCGCGAACGGATTGACGAACTCGAGAAATTCCTGTTGCATCTGATGGTAGAACATCGCCCGATTACAACGGTATGTGTATTTTTGCCTTAGGCAATAGTAGTTATTGGTTTCGAGTATCAGACCAGCGAAAATTTTTATGGTTTCTCAACCATTCCTTAACTACAAACTCCCATATCTCGCGAACGGATTGACGAACTCGAGAAATTCCTGTTGCATCTGATGGTAGAAGATCGCCCGATTACAACGGTATGTGTATTTTTGCCCTAGGCAATAGCAGTTATTGGATTCGAGTATCAGACTTGCGAAAATTTTGATGGATCCTCAACCATTCCTTAACCTCAAACTCCCATATCTCGCGAACGGATTGACGAACTCGAGAAATTCCTTTTGCATCTGAAAGTAGAAACTCGCCCGATTACAAAGGTATGTGTATTTTTCCCCTAGGCAATTGAAGTTATTGGTTTCGAGTATCAGACTTGCGAAAATTTTGATGGTTTCTCAACCATTCCTTAACTTCAAACTCCCATATCTCGCGAACGGATTACCAACTCGAGAAATTCCAGTTGCATCTGAAAGCATAATCTCGCCCGATTACAATGGTATGTGTATTTTTGCCCTAGGCCATAGCAGTTATTGGTGTCATCTATCAGACTTGCGAAAATTTTGATGGTTTATCAACCATTCCTTAACTTCAAGCTCCCATATCTCGCGAACGGATTGACGAACCCGAGAAATTCCTGTTGCATCTGAAAGTAGAAACTCGCCCCATTGCATTGCTGTGTGTACTTATCCCCTAGGCCATTCCAGTTATAGGTTTCGAGTATCAGACCAGCGAAGATTTTGATGGTTTTTCAACCATTCCTTAACCTCAAACTCCCATATTTCGCGAACGGATTGACGAACTCGAGAAATTCCTTTTGCATCTGAAAGTAGAAACTCGCCCGATTACAATGGTATATGTATTATATTTTTCCCCTCGGCAATAGTACTTATTGGTTTCGAGTATCAGACTTGCGAAAATTTTGATGGTTTCTCAACCATTCCTTAACTTCAAACTCCCATATCTCGGGAACGGATTGACGAACTCGAGAAATTCCTGTTGCATCTGAAAGCAGAAACTCGCCCGATAACAACGGTATGTATATTTTTGCCCTATGCAATTGTAGTTATTGGTTTCGAGTATCAGACTTGCGAAAATGTTGATGGTTTCTCAACCATTCCGTAACTTCAAACTCCCATATCTCGCGAACGGATTGACGAACTCGAGAAATTCCTTTTGCATCTGAAAGTAGAAACTCGCCCGATAACAAAGGTATGTGTATTTTTCCCCTAGGCCTCTGTAGTTATTGGTTTCGAGTATCAGACTTGCGAAAATTTAGATGGATTCTCAACCATTCCTTAACTTCAAACTCCCATATCTCGCGAACGGATTGACGAACCCGAGAAATGCCTGTTGCATCTGAAAGTAGAAACTCGCCCCATTACAATGCTGTGTGTACTTTTCCCCTAGGCCATTCCAGTTATTGGTGTCGAGTATCAGACATGAGAAAATTTTGATGGTTTCACAACCATTCCTTAACTTCAAACTCCCATATCTCGCGAACGGATTGACGAACTCGAGAAATTCCTGCTGCATCTGAAGGTAGAAGCTTGCCCGATTACAACGGTATGTGTATTTTTGCCCTAGGCAATAGTAGGTATTGGTATCGAGTATCAGACTTGCGAAAATTTTGATGGTTTCTCAACCATTCCTTAACTTCAAACTCCCATATCTCGCGAACGGATTGACGAACTCGAGAAATTCCTGTTGCATCTGAAAGCAGAAACTCGCCCGATAACAACGGTATGTATATTTTTGCCCTAGGCAATTGTAGTTATTGGTTTCGAGTATCAGACTTGCGAAAATTTTGATGGTTTCTCAACCATTCCGTAACTTCAAACTCCCATATCTCGCGAACGGATTAACGACCTCGAAAAATTCCTCTTGCATCTGAAAGTAGAAACTCGCCCAATTACAACGGTATATGTATTATATTTTTCCCCTCGGCAATGGTACTTATTGGTTTCGAGTATCAGACTTGCGAAAATTTTGATGGTTTTTCAACCATTTCTTAACCTCAAACTCCCATATCTCGCGAACGGATTGCCGAACTCGAGAAATTCCTGTTGCATCTGAAAGCAGAAACACGCCCGATAACAACGGTATGTATATTTTTGCCCTAGGCAATTGTAGTTATTGGTTTCGAGTATCAGACTTGCGAAAATTTTGATGGTTTCTCAACCATTCCGTAACTTCAAACTCCCATATCTCGCGAACGGATTGACGAACTTGAGAAATTCCTTTTGCATCTGAAAGTAGAAACTCGCCCGATTACAAAGGTATGTGTATTTTTCCCCTAAGCCTTTGTAGTTATTGGTTTCGAGTATCAGACTTGCGAAAATTTAGATGGATTCTCAACCATTCCTTAACTTCAAACTCCCATATCTCGCGAACGGATTGACGAACCCGAGAAATGCCTGTTGCATCTGAAAGTAGAAACTCGCCCCATTACAATGCTGTGTGTACTTTTCCCCTAGGCCATTCCAGTTATTGGTTTCGAGTATGAGACTTGCGAAAATTTTGATGGTTCCTCAACTATTCCTTAACTTCAAACTCCCATATCTCGCGAACGGATTGACGAACTCGAGAAATTCCTGCTGCATCTGAAAGTAGAAACTCGCCCGATTACAACGGTATATGTATTATATTTTTCCCCTCGGCAATAGTACTTATTGGTTTCGAGTATCAGACTTGCGAAAATTTTGATGGTTTCTCAACCATTCCTTAACTTCAAACTCCCATATCTCGCGAACGGATTGACGAACTCGAGAAATTCCTGTTGCATCTGAAAGCAGAAACTCGCCCGATAACAACGGTATGTATATTTTTGCCCTATGCAATTGTAGTTATTGGTTTCGAGTATCAGACTTGCTAAAATTTAGATGGATTCTCAACCATTCCTTAACTTCAAACTCCCATATCTCGCGAACGGATTGACGAACCCGAGAAATGCCTGTTGCATCTGAAAGCAGAAACTCGCCCGATTACAACGGTATGTGTATTTTTGCCCTAGGCAATTGTAGTTATTGGTTTCGAGTATCAGACTTGCGAAAATTTTGACGGTTTCTCAACCATTCCTTAACTTCAAACTCCCATACCTCGCGAACGGATTGACGAACTCGAAAAATTCCTGTTGCATCTGAAAGTAGAAACTCGCCCGATTACAACGGTATGTGTATTTTTGCCCTAGGCAATTGTAGTTATTGGTTTCGAGTATCAGACTTGCGAAAATTTTGATGGTTCCTGAACCATTCCTTAACCTCAAACTCCCATATCTCGCGAACGGATTGACGAACTCGAGAAATTCTTTTTGCATCTGAAAGTAGAAACTGGCCCGATAACAACGGTATGTATATGTTTGCCCTAGGCAATTGTAGTTATGGGTTTCGAGTATCAGACTTGCGAAAATTTTGATGGTTTCTCAACCATTCCGTAACTTCAAACTCCCATATCTCGCGAACGGATTGACGAACTCGAGAAATTCCTTTTGCATCTGAAAGTAGAAACTCGCCCGATTACAAAGGTATGTGTATTTTTCACCTAGGCCTTTGTAGTTATTGGTTTCGAGTATCAGACTTGCGAAGATTTAGGTGGATTCTCAACCATTCCTTAACTTCAAACTCCCATATCTCGCGAACGGATTGACGAACCCGAGAAATGCCTGTTGCATCTGAAAGTAGAAACTCGCCCCATTACAATGCTGTGTGTACTTTTCCCCTAGGCCATTCCAGTTATTGGTTTCGAGTATGAGACTTGCGAAAATTTTGATGGTTCCTCAACTATTCCTTAACTTCAAACTCCCATATTTCGCGAACGGATTGACGAACCCGAGAAATGCCTGTTGCATCTGAAAGTAGAAACTCGCCCCATTACAATGCTGTGTGTACTTTTCCCCTAGGCCATTCCAGTTATTGGTTTCGAGTATGAGACTTGCGAAAATTTTGATGGTTCCTCAACTATTCCTTAACTTCAAACTCCCATATCTCGCGAACGGATTGACAAACTCGAGAAATTCCTGTTGCATCTGATGGTAGAACATCGCCCGATTACAACGGTATGTGTATTTTTGCCCTAGGCAATAGTAGTTATTGGTTTCGAGTATCAGACCAGCGAAAATTTTTATGGTTCCTCAACCATTCCTTAACTTCAAACTCCCATATCTCGCGATCGGATTGACGAACTCGAGAAATTCCTGTTGCATCTGATGATAGAAGATCGCCCGATTACAACGGTATGTGTATTTTTGCCCTAGGCAATTGCAGTTATTGGATTCGAGTATCAGACTTACTAAAATTTTGATGGTTTCCCAACCATTCCGTAACTTCAAACACCCATATCTCGCGAACGGATTGACGAACTCGAGAAATTCCTGTTGCATCTGAAAGCAGAAACTCGCCCGATTACAACGGTATGTGTATTTTTGCCCTAGGCAATTGTAGTTATTGGTTTCGAGTATCAGACTTGCGAAAATTTTGACGGTTTCTCAACCATTCCTTAACTTCAAACTCCCATACCTCGCCAACGGATTGACGATCTCGAAAAATTCCTGTTGCATCTGAAAGTAGAAACTCGCCCGATTACAACGGTATGTGTATTTTTGTCCTAGGCAATTGTAGTTATTGGTTTCGAGTATCAGACTTGCGAAAATTTTGATGGTTCCTCAACCATTCCTTAACCTCAAACTCCCATATCTCGCGAACGGATTGACGAACTCGAGTAATTCTTTTTGCATCTGAAAGTAGAAACTCGCCCGATTACAAAGGTATGTGTATTTTTCCCCTAGGCAATTGAAGTTATTGGTTTCGAGTATCAGACTTGCGAAAATTTTGATGGTTTCTCAACCATTCCTTAACTTCAAACTCCCATATCTCGCGAACGGATTAACGACCTCGAGAAATTCCTCTTGCATCTGAAAGTAGAAACTCGCCCGATTACAACGGTATATGTATTATATTTTTCCCCTCGGCAATAGTTCTTATTGGTTTCGAGTATCAGACTTGCGAAAATTTTGATGGTTTTTCAACCATTCCTTAACCTCAAACTCCCATATCTCGCGAACGGATTGACGAACTCGAGAAATTCCTGTTGCATCTGAAAGCAGAAACTCGCCCGATAACAACGGTATGTATATTTTTGCCCTAGGCAATTGTAGTTATTGGTTTCGAGTATCAGACTTGCGAAAATTTTGACGGTTTCTCAACCATTCCTTAACTTCAAACTCCCATATCTCGCGATCGGATTGACGAACTCGAGAAATTCCTGTTGCATCTGATGGTAGAAGCTTGCCCGATTACAACGGTATGTGTATTTTTGCCCTAGACTATAGTAGGTATTGGTATCGAGTATCAGACTTGCGAAAATTTTGATGGTTTCTCAACCATTCCTTAACTTCAAACTCCCATATCTCGCGAACGGATTGACGAACTCGAGAAATTCCTGTTGCATCTGAAAGCAGAAACTCGCCCGATTACAACGGTATGTGTATTTTTGCCCTAGGCAAGAGTAGTTATTGGTTTCTAGTATCAGACTTGCGAAAGTTTTGATGGTTTCTCAACCATTCCTTAAATTCAAACTCCCATATCTCGCGAACGGATTGAAGAACTCGAGAAATTCCAGCTGCATGTGAAGGTAGAAGCTCGCCCGATTACAACGGTATGTGTATTTTTGCCCTAGGCAATTGTAGTTATTGGTTTCTAGTATCAGACTTGCGAAAATTTTGATGGTTTCTCAACCATTCCGTAACTTCAAACTCCCATATCTCGCGAACGGATTGACGAACTCGAGAAATTCCTTTTGCATCTGAAAGTAGAAACTCGCCCGATTACAAAGGTGTGTGTATTTTTGCCCTAGGCAATAGCAGTTATTGGATTCGAGTATCAGACTTACTAAAATTTTGATGGTTTCTCAACCATTCCGTAACTTCAAACACCCATATCTCGCGAACGGATTGACGAACTCGAGAAATTCCTGATGCATCTGAAAGCAGAAACTCGCCCGATTACTAGGGTATGTGTATTTTTCCCCTAGTCCTTTGTAGTTATTGGTTTCGCGTATCATACTTGCGAAAATTTTGATGGTTTCTCATCCATTCCGTAACTTCAAACTCCCATATCTCGCGAACGGATTGACGAACTCGAGAAATTCCTTTTGCATCTGAAAGTGGAAACTCGCCCGATTACAAAGGTATGTGTATTTTTCCCCTAGGCCTTTGTAGTTATTGGTTTCGAGTATCAGACTTGCGAAAATTTAGATGGATTCTCAACCATTCCTTAACTTCAAACTCTCATATCTCGCGAACGAATTGACGAACTCGAGAAATTCCTGTTGCATCTGAAAGTAGAAACTCGCCCGATTACAAGGGTATGTGTATTTTCCCCCTAGTCGTTTGTAGTTATTGGTTTCGAGTATCAGACCAGCGAAAATTTTTATGGTTTCTCAACCATTCCTTAACTTCAAACTCCCATATCTCGCGATCGGATTGACGAACTCGAGAAATTCCTGTTGCATCTGATGGTAGAAGCTTGCCCGATTACAACGGTATGTGTATTTTTGCCCTAGGCTATAGTAGGTATTGGTATCGAGTATCAGACTTGCGAAAATTTTGATGGTTTCTCAACCATTCCTTAACTTCAAACTCCCATATCTCGCGAACGGATTGACGAACTCGAGAAATTCCTGTTGCATCTGAAAGCAGAAACTCGCCCGATAACAACGGTATGTATATTTTTGCCCTAGGCAATTGTAGTTATTGGTTTCGAGTATCAGACTTGCGAAAATTTTGATGGTTTCTCAACCATTCCGTAACTTCAAACTCCCATATCTCGCGAACGGATTGACAAAACCGGAAAACTTCTGTTGCATCTGAAAGTAGAAACTCTCCCGATTACAACGGTATGTATCTTTCCCCTAGGTCATTGTAGTTATTGGTTTCGAGTATCAGACTTGCGAAAATTTAGATGGATTCTCAACCATTCCTTAACTTCAAACTCCCAAATCTCGCGAACGGATTGACGGACCCGAGAAATTCCTGTTGCATCTGAAACTAGAAACGCGCCCCATTACAACGCTGTGTGTACTTTTCCCCTAGGCAATTGTAGTTATAGGTTTCGAGTATCAGACCAGCGAAAATTTTGATGGTTCCTCAACCATTCCTTAATTTCAAACTCCCATATCTCGCGAACGGAATGACGAACTCGAGAAATTCCTCTTGCATCTGAAAGTAGAAACTCGCCCGATTACAACGGTATATGTATTTTTCCCCTCGACAATAGTACTTATTGGTTTCGAGTATCAGACCAGCGAAAATTTTGATGGTTTCTCAACCATTCCTTAACTTCAAACTCCCATATCTCGCGAACGGATTGACGAACTCGAGAAATTCCTGTTGCATCTGATGGTAGAAGATCGCCCGATTACAACGGTATGTGTATTTTTGCCCTAGGCAATAGCAGTTATTGGATTCGAGTATCAGACTTACTAAAATTTTGATGGTTTCTCATCCATTCCGTAACTTCAAACTCCCATATCTCGCGAACGGATTGACGAACTCGAAAAATTCCTTTTGCATCTGAAAGTAGAAACTCGCCCGATTACAAAGGTATGTGTATTTTTCCCCTAGGCCTTTGTAGTTATTGGTTTCGAGTATCAGACTTGCGAAAATTTAGATGGATTCTCAACCATTCCTTAACTTCAAACTCCCATATCTCGCGAACGGATTGACGAACCCGAGAAATGCCTGTTGCATCTGAAAGTAGAAACTCGCCCCATTACAATGCTGTGTGTACTTTTCCCCTAGGCCATTCCAGTTATTGGTTTCGAGTATGAGACTTGCGAAAATTTTGATGGTTCCTCAACTATTCCTTAACTTCAAACTCCCATATCTCGCGAACGGATTGACGAACCCGAGAAATGCCTGTTGCATCTGAAAGTAGAAACTCGCCCCATTACAATGCTGTGTGTACTTTTCCCCTAGGCCATTCCAGTTATTGGTTTCGAGTATGAGACTTGCGAAAATTTTGATGGTTCCTCAACTATTCCTTAACTTCAAACTCCCATATCTCGCGAACGGAATGACGAACTCGAGAAATTCCTGTTGCATCTGATGGTAGAACATCGCCCGATTACAACGGTATGTGTATTTTTGCCCTAGGCAATAGTAGTTATTGGTTTCGAGTATCAGAACAGCGAAAATTTTTATGGTTTCTCAACCATTCCTTAACTTCAAACTCCCATATCTCGCGATCGGATTGACGAACTCGAGAAATTCCTGTTGCATCTGATGGTAGAAGCTTGCCCGATTACAACGGTATGTGTATTTTTGCCCTAGGCTATAGTAGGTATTGGTATCGAGTATCAGACTTGCGAAAATTTTGATGGTTTCTCAACCATTCCTTAACTTCAAACTCCCATATCTCGCGAACGGATTGACGAACTCGAGAAATTCCTGTTGCATCTGAAAGCAGAAACTCGCCCGATGACAACGGTATGTATATTTTTGCCCTAGGCAATTGTAGTTATTGGTTTCGAGTATCAGACTTGCGAAAATTTTGATGGTTTCTCAACCATTCCGTAACTTCAAACTCCCATATCTCGCGAACGGATTGACGAACTCGAGAAATTCCTTTTGCATCTGTTAGTAGTAACTCGACCGATTACAAAGGTGTGTGTATTTTTGCCCTAGGCAATAGCAGTTATTGGATTCGAGTATCAGACTTACTAAAATTTTGATGGTTTCTCAACCATTCCGTAACTTCAAACACCCATATCTCGCGAACGGATTGACGAACTCGAGAAATTCCTGTTGCATCTGAAAGCAGAAACTCGCCCGATTACAACGGTATGTGTATTTTTGCCCTAGGCAATTGAAGTTATTGGTTTCGAGTATCAGACTTGCGATAATTTTTATGGTTTCTCAACCATTCCTTAACTTCAAACTCCCATATCTCGCGATCGGATTGACGAACTCGAGAAATTCCTGTTGCATCTGATGGTAGAAGCTTGCCCGATTACAACGGTATGTGTATTTTTGCCCTAGGCAATTGTAGTTATTGGTTTCGAGTATCAGACTTGCGAAAATTTTGATGGTTTCTCAACCATTCCGTAACTTCAAACTCCCATATCTCGCGAACGGATTGACGAACTCGAGAAATTCCTTTTGCATCTGTTAGTAGTAACTCGACCGATTACAAAGGTGTGTGTATTTTTGCCCTAGGCAATAGCAGTTATTGGATTCGAGTATCAGACTTACTAAAATTTTGATGGTTTCTCAACCATTCCGTAACTTCAAACACCCATATCTCGCGAACGGATTGACGAACTCGAGAAATTCCTGTTGCATCTGAAAGCAGAAACTCGCCCGATTACAACGGTATGTGTATTTTTGCCCTAGGCAATTGAAGTTATTGGTTTCGAGTATCAGACTTGCGATAATTTTTATGGTTTCTCAACCATTCCTTAACTTCAAACTCCCATATCTCGCGATCGGATTGACGAACTCGAGAAATTCCTGTTGCATCTGATGGTAGAAGCTTGCCCGATTACAACGGTATGTGTATTTTTGCCCTAGGCTATAGTAGGTATTGGTATCGAGTATCAGACTTGCGAAAATTTTGATGGTTTCTCAACCATTCCTTAACTTCAAACTCCCATATCTCGCGAACGGATTGACGAACTCGAGAAATTCCTGTTGCATCTGAAAGCAGAAACTCGCCCGATGACAACGGTATGTATATTTTTGCCCTAGGCAATTGTAGTTATTGGTTTCGAGTATCAGACTTGCGAAAATTTTGATGGTTTCTCAACCATTCCGTAACTTCAAACTCCCATATCTCGCGAACGGATTGACGAACTCGAGAAATTCCTGTTGCATCTGAAAGCAGAAACCCGCCCGATTACAACGGTATGTGTATTTTTGCCCTAGGCAATTGTAGTTATTGGTTTCGAGTATCAGACTTGCGAAAATTTTGATGGTTCCTCAACCATTCCTTAACCTCAAACTCCCATATCTCGCGAACGGATTGACGAACTCGAGAAATTCCATTTGCATCTGAAAGTAGAAACTCGCCCGATTACAAGGGTATGTGTATTATTCCCCTAGGCCTTTGTAGTTATTGGTTTCGAGTATCAGACCTGCGAAAACTTGGATGGTTCCTCAACCATTCCTTAACTTCAAGCTGCCTTATTTCGCGAACGGATTGCCGAATCCGACAAATTTCTGTTGCATCTGAAAGTAGAAACTCTCCCGATTACAACGCTATGTGTATTTTTCCCCTAGGCCATTGTAGTTATTGGTTTCGAGTATCAGACTTGCGAAAATTTAGATGGATTCTCAACCATTCCTTAACTTCAAACTCCCAAATCAAGCGAACGGATTGACGAACCCGAGAAATTCCTGATGCATCTGATGGTAGAAGATCGTCCGATTACAACGGTATGTGTATTTTTGCCCTAGGCAATAGCAGTTATTGGATTCGAGTATCAGACTTACTAAAATTTTGATGGTTTCTCAACCATTCCTTTACTTCAAACTCCCCTATCTCGCGAACGGATTGACGAACTCGAGAAACTCCTGTTGCATCTGAAAGTAGAAACTCGCTCGAATACAACGGTATGTGTATTTTTGCTCTAGGCAATAGAAGTTATTGGTTTCGAGTATCAGACTTGCAAAAATTTTGACGGTTTCTGAACCATTCCTTAACTTCAAACTCCCATATCTCGCGAACGGATTGACGAACTCGAGAAATTCCTGTTGCATCTGAAAGTAGAAACTCGCCCGATTACAACAGTATGTGTATTTTTGCCCTAGGCAATTGTAGATATTGGTTTCGA
This sequence comes from Ptiloglossa arizonensis, assembly GCF_051014685.1. Classification (NCBI taxonomy): domain Eukaryota; kingdom Metazoa; phylum Arthropoda; class Insecta; order Hymenoptera; family Colletidae; genus Ptiloglossa; species Ptiloglossa arizonensis. Next base: position 1,089,993 of record NW_027478411.1, on the reverse strand, counting down.
GTATCAGACTTGCGAAAATTGTGATGGTCTCATAACCATTCCTTAACTTCAAACTCCCATATATCGCGAACGGTGTGACGAACTCGTGAAATTCCTATTGCATCTGAAAGTTGAAACTCGCCCGATTACAAAGGTATGTGCATTTTTCCCCTAGGCCATGGTAGTTATTGGCTTCGAGTATCAGACTTGCGAATATTGTGATGGTTTCTCAACCATTCCTTAACTTCAAACTCCCATATCTCGCGAACGGATTGACGAACTCGAGAAATTCCTGTTGCATCTGAAAGTAGAAACTAGCCCGATTACAACAGTATGTGTATTTTTCCCCTAGGCCATGGTAGTTATTGGTTTCGAGTATCAGACTTGCGAAAATTGTGATGGTCTCATAACCATTCCTTAACTTCAAACTCCCATATCTCGCGAACGGATTACCAACTCGAGAAATTCCTGTTGCATCTGAAAGTAGAAACTGGCCAGATTACAAAGGTATGTGTATTTTTCCCCTGGGCCATAGTAGTTATTGGTTTCGAGTGTCAGACTTCCGAAAATTGTGATGGTCTCATAACCATTCCTTAACTTCAAACTCCCAAATCTCCCGAACGGATTGACGAACTCGAGGAATTCCTGTTGCATCTGAAAGCAGAAACTCGCCCCATTACAATGGTGTGTGTACTTTTCCCCTAGCCCATTCCAGTTATTGGTTTCGAGTATCAGACTTGCGAAAATTTCGATGGTTTCTCAACCATTCCTTAACTTCAAACTCCCATATCTCGCGAACGGATTGACGAACTCGAGAAATTCCTATTGCATCTGAAAGTAGGAACTCACCCGATTATAAAGGTATGTGCATTATTTTCCTAGGCCATGGTAGTTATTGGTTTCGAGTATCAGACACTCGAAAATTTTGATGGTTTCTCAACCATTCTTTAACTTCAAACTCCGATACCTCGCGAACGGATTGGCGAACTCGATAAGTTCCTGTCGCCTCTGAAAGTAGATACTTGCCCGATTACAATGGTGTGTGTACTTTTCCCCTAGGTCATTCCAGTTATTCGTTTCTAGCATCAGAATTGTGAAAATTTTGATGGTTTCTCAACCATTCCTTAACTTCAAACTCCCACATTTCGCGAACGGATTGACGAACTCGAGAAATTCCTGTTGCATCTGAAAGTAGAAACTCGCCCGATTGCAAAGGTATGTGTATTTTTCCCCTAAGCCTTTCTAGTTATTGGTTTCGAGTATCAGACTTGCGACAATTTTGATGGTTTCTCAAGCATTCCTTAAATTCAAACTCCCATATCTCGCGAACGGATTGACGAACTCGATTATTTCGTGTTGCTTCTAAAAGTAGCAAGTGGACCGATCACAATCGTGTGTGTACTTTTTCCCTAGGTCATTCCCGTTAGTTGTTTATAGCATCAGAATTGCGAAAATTTTGATAGCTTCTCAACCACCTCTTAACTTCAAACTTCCATATCTCGCGAACGGATTGACGAACTCGAGGAATTCCTGTTGCATCTGAAAGTATAAACTCGCCCGATTACAAAGGTATGTGTATTTTTCCCCTAAGCCTTTGTAGTTATTGGTAGCGAGTACCAGACTTGCGACAATTTTGATGGTTTCCCAACCGTTCCTTAATTTCAAACTCCCATATTTCGCGAACGGATTGACGAACGCCAGAAATTCCTGTTGCATCTGAATGTAGAAACTCACCAGATTACAAAGGTGTGTGTATCTTTCTCCTAGGCCTTTGTAGTTATTGGTTTCGAGTATCAGACTTGCGAATATTTTGATGGTTTCTCAAGCATTCCTTAACTTCAAACTCCCATATCTCGCGAACGGATTGATGAACTCGATTATTTCCTGTTGCATCTGAATGTAAAAAGTCTACCGATTACAATGGTGTGTGTACTTTTCCCCTAGGTCATTCCAGTTATTCGTTTCCAGCATCAGAATTGCGAAAATTGTGATGGTTTCTCAACCATTCCTTAACTTCAAACTCCCATATCTTGCGAACGGATTGACGAACTCGAGAAATTCCTGTTGCATCTGAAACCAGCAACTCGCCCGATTACAAGGGTATGTGTATTTTTCCCCTAAACCATTGTCGTTATTGGTTTCGAGTATCAGACTTGCGAAAATTTTGATGGTTTCTCATCCATTCCTTAATTTCAAACTCCCATGTCTCGCGATCGGATTTGCGAACTCGGGAAACTCCTGTTGCACTTGAAAGTAGAAACCGGCCCGATTACAGGGGTGTGTGTACTTTTCCCCTAGGCCGTTCCAGTTGTTGGTTTCGAGTATCAGACTTGCGAAAATTTTGATGGTGTCTCAACCATTCCTTAAATTCAAACTCCCATATCTCGCGAACGGATTGACGAACTCGAGAAATTCCTATTACATCTGAAAGTAGAAACTCGCCCGATTACAAAGGTATGTGCATTTTTCCCCCAGGCCGCTCCAGTTATTGGTTTCGAGTATCACACTTGCGAAAATTTTGATGGTTTCTCAACCATTCCTTAACTCAAACTCCCATATCTCGCGAACGGCTCGACGAACTCGAGAAATTCCTGTTGCATCTGAAAGTAGAAACTCGCCCCATTACAATGGTGTGTGTACTTTTCCCCTAGGCCGTTCCAGTTGTTGGTTTCGAGTATCAGACTTGCGAAAACTTTGATGGTTTCTCAAGCATTCCTTAACTTCAAACTCCCATATCTCGCGAACGGATTGACGAGCTCAAGAAATTCCTGTTGCATCTGAAAGTATAAACTCGCCCGATTACAATGGTATGTGTATTTTTCCTCTAGGGCTTTGTAGTTATTGGTTAGAGTATCAAGCTTGCGAACATTTTTATGGTTTCTCAAGCATTCCTTAACTTCAAACTCCCATATCTCGCGAACGGATTGACGAACTCGAGAAATTCCTATTACATCTGAAAGTAGAAACTCGCCCGATTACAAGGGTATGTGCATTTTTCCCCTAGGCCGCTCCAGTTATTGGTTTCGAGTATCACACTTGCGAAAATTTTGATGGTTTCTCAACCATTCCTTAACTCAAACTCCCATATCTCGCGAAAGGCTTGACGAACTCGAGAAATTCCTGTTGCATCTGAAAGTAGAAACTCGCCCCATTACAATGGTGTGTGTACTTTTCCCCTAGGCCATTCCAGTTATTCGTTTCGAGTATCAGACTTGCGATAACTTTGATGGTTTCTCAAGCATTCCTTAACTTCAAACTCCCATATCTCGCGAACGGGTGACGAACTCGAGAAACTCCTGTTGCATCTGAAAGTAGAAACTCGCCCGATTACAAAGGTATGTTCATTTTTCCCCTAGGCCGCTCCAGTTATTGGTTTCGAGTATCACACTTGCGAAAATTTTGATGGTTTCTCAACCATTCCTTAACTCAAACTCCCATATCTCGCGAACGGCTTGACGAACTCGAGAAATTCCTGTTGCATCTGAAAGTAGAAACTCGCCCCATTACAATGGTGTGTGTACTTTTCCCCTAGGCCAATCCAGTTATTCGTTTCGAGTATCAGACTTGCGAAAACTTTGATGGTTTCTCAAGCATTCCTTAACTTCAAACTCCCATATCTCGCGAACGGATTGACGAACTCGAGAAATTCCTGTTGCATCTGAAAGTAGAAACTCGCCAGATTGCAAAGGTATGTGTATTTTTCCCCTAGGCCATAGTAGTTTTTGTTTTCGAGTATCAGACTTCCGAAAATTGTGATGGTCTCACAACCATTCCTTAACTTCAAACTCCCATATCTCGCGAACGGATTGACGAACTCGAGGAATTCCTGTTGCATCTGAAAGCAGAAACTCGCCCCATTACAATGTTGTGTGTACTTTTCCCCTAGCCCATTCCAGTTATTGGTTTCGAGTATCAGACTTGCGAAAATTTCGATGGTTTCTCAAGCATTCCTTAACTTCAAACTGCCATATCTCGCGAACGGATTGACGAACTCGAGAAATTCCTGTTGCATCTGAAAGTAGAAACTCGCCCGATTGCAAAGGTATGTGTATTTTTCCCCTAAGCCTTTCTAGTTATTGGTTTCGAGTATCAGACTTGCGACAATTTTCATGGTTCCTCAACCATTCCTTAACTTCAAACTCCCATATCTCGCGAACGGATTGACGAACTCGATTATTTCCTGTTGCTTCTGAAAGTAGCAAGTGGACCGATTACAATCGTGTGTGTACTTTTTCCCTAGGTCATTCCAGTTATTCGTTTATAGCATCAGAATTGCGAAAATTTTGATAGCTTCTCAACCATCTCTTAACTTCAAACTTCCATATCTCGCGAACGGATTGACGAACTCGAGGAATTCCTGTTGCATCTGAAAGTATAAACTCGCCCGATTACAAAGGTGTGTGTATTTTTCCCCTAAGCCATTGTAGTTATTGGTATCGAGTACCAGACTTGCGAAAATTTTGATGGTTTCTCAACCGTTCCTTAATTTCAAACTCCCATATCTCGCGAACGGATTGACGAACTCGAGAAATTCCTGTTGCATCTGAAAGTAGAAACTCGCCCGATTGCAAAGGTATGTGTATTTTTCCCCTAAGCCTTTCTAGTTATTGGTTTCGAGTATCAGACTTGCGAAAATTTTGATGGTTTCTCAACAATTCCTTAACTTCAAACTCCCATATCTCGCAAACGGATTGACGAACTGGAGAAATTCCAGTTGCATCTGAAAGCAGAAACTCGCCCAATTACAGTGGTATGTGTACTTTTCCCCTAGGTCATTCCAGCTATTGGTTTCGAGTATCACACAAGGGAAAATTTTGATGGTTTCTCATCTATTCCTTAACTTCAAACTCCCATATCTCGCGAACGGATTGACGAACTCGAGAAATTCCGGCTGCATCTGAAAGAAGAAACTCGCCCAATTACAACGGTATGTGTATTTTTGCCCTAGGCAATAGTAGTTATTGGTTTCGAGTATCAGACTTGCTAAAATTTTGATGGTTTCTCAACCATTCCTCAAATTCAAACTCCCATATCTCGCGAACGGATTGACGAACTCGAGAAATTCCGGCTGCATCTGAAAGCAGAAACTCGCCCAATTACAACGGTATGTGTATTTTTGCCCTAGGCAATAGTAGTTATTGGTTTCGAGTATCAGAATTGCGAAAATTTTGATGGTTTCTCAACCATTCCTCAACTTCAAGCTCCCATATCTCGCGAACGGATTGACGAACTCGAGAAATTCCGGCTGCATCTGAAAGCAGAAACTCGCCCAATTACAACGGTATGTGTATTTTTGCCATAGGCAATAGTAGTTATTGGTTTCGAGTATCAGACTTGCGAAAATTTTGATGGTTTCTCAACCATTCCTCAACTTCAAACTCCCATATCTCGCGAACGGATTGACGAACTCGAGAAATTCCTGTTGCATCTGAAAGCAGAAACTCGCCCGATTACAATGGTGTGTGTATTTTTGCCCTAGGCAATTGCAGTTATTTGTTTCGAGTATCAGACTTGCGAAAATTTTGATGGTTTCTCAACCATTCCTTAACTTCAAACTCCCATATCTCGCGAACGGATTGACGACCTCGAGAAATTCCAGTTGCATCTGAAAGCAGAAACTCGCCCGATTACAATGGTATTTGTATTTTTGCCCTAGGCCATAGTAGTTATTGGTTTCGAGTATCAGACTTGCGAAAATTTTGATGGTTTCTCAACCATTCCTGAACTTCAAACTCCCATATCTCGCGAACGGATTGACTAACTCGAGAAATTCCTGTTGCATCTGAAGGTAGAAGATCGCCCGATTACAACGGTATGTGTATTTTTGCACTAGGCAATAGTAGTTATTGGTTTAGAGAATCAGACTTGCGAAAATTTTGATGGTTTCCCAACCATTCCTTACCTTCAAACTCCCATATCTCGCGAACGGATTGACGAACTCGAGAAATTCCAGTTGCATCTGAAAGCAGAAACTCGCCCGAGTACAATGGTATGTGTATTTTTGCCCTTGGCATTAGTAGTTATTGGTTTCGAGTATCAGACTTGCGAAAATTTTGATGGCTTCTCAACCATTCCTTAACTTCAAACTCCCATATCTCGCGAACGGATTGACTAACTCGAGAAATTCCTGTTGCATCTGAAGGTAGAAGATCGCCCGATTACAACGGTATGTGTATTTTTGCCCTAGGCAATAGTAGTTATTGGTTTAGAGAATCAGACTTGCGAAAATTTTGATGGTTTCCCAACCATTCCTTACCTTCAAACTCCCATATCTCGCGAACGGATTGACGAACTCGAGAAATTCCAGTTGTATCTGAAAGCAGAAACTCGCCCGATTACAATGGTATGTGTATTTTTGCCCTTGGCATTAGTAGTTATTGGTTTCGAGTATCAACCCAGGGAAAATTTTGATGGTCTCTCAACTATTCCTTTACTTCATACTCCCATATCTCGCGAACGGATTACCAACTCGAGAAATTCCAGTTGCATCTGAAGGTAGAAGCTCGCCCGATTACAACGGTATGTGTATTTTGGCCCTAGGCATTAGTAGTTATTGGTTTCGAGTATCAGACTTGCGAAAATTTTGATGGTTTCCCAACCATTCCTTACCTTCAAACTCCCATATCTCGCGAACGGATTGACGAACTCGAGAAATTCCTGTTGCATCTGAAAGCAGAAACTCGCCCGATTACAATGGTATGTGTATTTTTGCCCTAGGCCATAGCAGTTATTGGTTTCGAGTATCAGACTTGCGAAAATTTTGATGGCTTCTCACCATTCCTTAACTTCAAACTCCCATATCTCGCGAACGGATTGACTAACTCGAGAAATTCCTGTTGCATCTGAAAGTAGAAACTCGCCCGATTACAACGGTATGTGTATTTTTGCCCTAGGCAATAGTAGTTATTGGTTTCGAGTATCAGACTTGCGAAAATTTTGATGGTTTCTCAAACATTCCTTAACTTCAAACTCCCATATCTCGCGAACGGATTACCAACTCGAGAAATTCCAGTTGCACCTGAAAGCATAATCTCGCCCGATTACAATGGTATGTATATTTTTGCCCTAGGCAATAGTAGTTATTGGTTTAGAGAATCAGACTTGCGAAAATTATGATGATTTCTCAACCATTCCTTAACTTCAAACTCCCATATCTCGCGAACGGATTGACGAACTCGAGAAATTCCGGCTGCATCTGAAAGAAGAAACTCGCCCAATTACAACGGTATGTGTATTTTTGCCCTAGGCAATAGTAGTTATTGGTTTCGAGTATCAGACTTGCTAAAATTTTGATGGTTTCTCATCCATTCCTTAACTTCAAACTCCCATATCTCGCGAACGGTTTCACGAACTCGAGAAATTCCTGCTGCATCTGAAAGCAGAAGCTCGCACAATTACAACGGTATGTGTATTTTTGCCGTAGGCATTAGTTTTTATTGTTTTCGAGTATATGATTTGCAAAAATTTTGATGATTTCTCAACCATTCCTTAACTTCAAACTCCCATATCTCGCGAAAGGATTGACGAACTAGAGAAATTCCAGTTGCATCTGAAAGTAGAAACTCGCCCGATTACAGTGGTATGTGTACTTTTCCCCTAGGTCATTCCAGTTATTGGTTTCGAGTATCAACCCAGGGAAAATTTTGATGGTCTGTCAACTATTCCTTTACTTCAAACTCCCATATCTCGCGAACGGATTACCAACTCGAGAAATTCCAGTTGCATCTGAAGGTAGAAGCTCGCCCGATTACAACGGTATGTGTATTTTGGCCCTAGGCATTAGTAGTTATTGGTTTCGAGTATCAGACTTGCGAAAATTTTGATGGTTTCCCAACCATTCCTTACCTTCAAACTCCCATATCTCGCGAACGGATTGACGAACTCGAGAAATTCCTGTTGCATCTGAAAGCAGAAACTCGCCCGATTACAATGGTATGTGTATTTTTGCCCTAGGCCATAGCAGTTATTGGTTTCGAGTATCAGACTTGCGAAAATTTTGATGGCTTCTCACCATTCCTTAACTTCAAACTCCCATATCTCGCGAACGGATTGACTAACTCGAGAAATTCCTGTTGCATCTGAAAGTAGAAACTCGCCCGATTACAACGGTATGTGTATTTTTGCCCTAGGCAATAGTAGTTATTGGTTTCGAGTATCAGACTTGCGAAAATTTTGATGGTTTCTCAAACATTCCTTAACTTCAAACTCCCATATCTCGCGAACGGATTACCAACTCGAGAAATTCCAGTTGCACCTGAAAGCATAATCTCGCCCGATTACAATGGTATGTATATTTTTGCCCTAGGCAATAGTAGTTATTGGTTTAGAGAATCAGACTTGCGAAAATTATGATGATTTCTCAACCATTCCTTAACTTCAAACTCCCATATCTCGCGAACGGATTACCAACTCGAGAAATTCCAGTTGCACCTGAAAGCATAATCTCGCCCGATGACAATGGTATTTGTATTTTTGCCCTAGGCCATAGTAGTTATTGGTTTCGAGTATCAGACTTGCGAAAATTTTGGTGGTTTCTCATCCATTCCTTAACTTCAAACTCCCATATCTCGCGAAAGGATTGACGAACTAGAGAAATTCCAGTTGCATCTGAAAGCAGAATCTCGCCCGATTACAATGTTATGTGTATTTTGGCCCTAAGCAATAGTAGTTATTGGTTTCGAGTATCAGATTTACGAAAATTTTGATGGTATCTCAACCATTCCTTAACTTCAAACTCCCATATCTCGCGAACGGATTGACTAACTCGAGAAATTCCTGTTGCATCTGAAAGTAGAAACTCGCCCGATTACAACGGTATGTGTATTTTTGCCCTAGGCATTAGTAGTTATTGGTTTCGAGTATCAGATTTGCGAAAATTTTGATGGTTTCCCAACCATTCCTTACCTTCAAACTCCCATATCTCGCGAACGGATTGACGAACTCGAGAAATTCCAGTTGCATCTGAAAGCAGAAACTCGCCCGATTACAATGGTATGTGTATTTTTGCCCTAGGCATTAGTAGTTATTCGTTTCAAGTATCAGACTTGCGAAAATTTTGATGGTTTCTCAACCATTTCTTAACTTCAAACTCCCATATCTCGCGAACGGATTGACGAACTCGAGAAATTCCTGTTGCATCTGAAGGTAGAAGATCGCCCGATTACAACGGTATGTATATTTTTGCCCTAGGCAATAGTAGTTATTGGTTTAGAGAATCAGACTTGTGAAAATTTTGATGATTTCTCAACCATTCCTTAACTTCAAACTCCCATATCTCGCGAACGGATTACCAACTCGAGAAATTCCAGTTGCACCTGAAAGCATAATCTCGCCCGATTACAATGGTAATTGTATTTTTGCCCTAGGCCATAGTAGTTATTGGTTTCGAGTATCAGACTTGCGAAAATTTTGGTGGTTTCTCAACCATTCCTTAACTTCAAACTCCCATATCTCGCGAACGGATTGACGTACTCGAGAAATTCCTGTTGCATCTGAAGGTAGAAGCTCGCCCGATTACAACGGTATGTGTACTTTTCCCCTAGGCCATTCCAGTTATTGGTTTCGAGTATCAGAGCAGCGAAAGTTTTGATGGTTTCTCACCCATTCCTTAACTTCGAACCCCCAAATCTCGCGAACCGATTGACGAACTCGAGAAATTCCTGCTGCATCTGAAAGTAGACGCTCGCTCGAATACAACGGTATGTGTATTTTTGCCCTAGGCAATAGTAGTTATTGGTTTCGAGTATCAGACCAGCGAAAATTTTGATGGTTTCTCAACCATTCCTTAACTTCAAACTCCCATATCTCGCGAACGGATTACCAACTCGAGAAATTCCAGTTGCATCTAAAAGCAAAATCTCGCCCGATTATAATGGTATGTGTATTTCTGCCCTAGGCCATAGCAGTTATTGGTTTCGAGTATCAGACTTGCGAAAATTTTGATGGCTGCTCAACCATTCCTTAACTTCAAACTCCCATATCTCGCGAACGGATTGACTAACTCGAGAAATTCCTGTTGCATCTGAAAGTAGAAACTCGCCCGATTACAACGGTATGTGTATTTTTGCCCTAGGCATTAGTAGTTATTGGTTTCGAGTATCAGACTTGCGAAAATTTTGATGGTTTCCCAACCATTCCTTACCTTCAAACTCCCATATCTCGCGAACGGATTGACGAACTCGAGAAATTCCTGTGGCATCTGAAAGCAGAAACTCGCCCGATTACAATGGTATGTGTATTTTTGCCCTAGCCATTAGTAGTTATTGGTTTCAAGTATCAGACTTGCGAAAATTTTGATGGTTTCTCAACAATTCCTTAACTTCAAACCCCCAAACCTCGCGAACGGATTGACGAACTCGAGAAATTCCTGCTGCATCTGAAAGTAGAAGCTCGCCCGATTACAACGGTATGTGTATTTTTGCCCTAGGCAATAGTAGTTATTGGTTTCGAGTATCAGACTTGCGAAAATTTTGATGGTTTCTCAAACATTCCTTAACTTCAAACTCCCATATCTCGCGAACGGATTACCAACTCGAGAAATTCCAGTTGCATCTAAAAGCATAATCTCGCCCGATTACAATGGTATGTGTATTTTTGCCCTAGGCAGTAGTAGTTATTGGTTTCGAGTATCAAACTTGCGAAAATTTTGATGATTTCTCAACCATTCCTTAACTTCAAACTCCCATACCTCGCGAACGGATTACCAACTCGAGAAATTCGAGTTGCATCTGAAAGCATAATCTCGCCCGATCACAACGGTATTTGTATTTTTGCCCTAGGCCGTAGCAGTTATTGGTTTCGAGTATCAGACTTGCGAAAATTTTGGTGGTTTCTCAACCATTCCTTAATTTCAAACTCCCATATCTCGCGAACGGATTGACGAACTAGAGAAATTCCAGTTGCATCTGAAGGTAGAAGATCGCCCGATTACAACGGTAAGTGTATTTTTGTCCTAGGCAATAGTAGTTATTGGTTTCGAGTATCCGACTTGCGAAAATTTTGATGGTTTCTCAACCATTCCTTACCTTCAAACTCCCATATCTCGCGAACGGATTGACCAACTCGAGAAATTCCAGTTGCATCTGAAGGTAGAAGATCGCCCGATTACAACGGTATTTGTATTTTTGCCCTAGGCCATAGCAGTTATTGGTTTCGATTATCAGACTTACTAAAATTTTGATAGTTTCTCAACCATTCCTTAACTTCAAACTCCCATACCTCGCGATCGGATTTACGAACTCGAGAAATTCCAGATGGATCTGAAAGCAGAAACTCGCCCGATTACAGTGGTATGTGTACTTTTCCCCTAGGCCATTCCAGTTATTGGTTTCGAGTATCAGACCAGCGAAAATTTTGATGGTTTCTCAACCATTCCTTAACTTCAAACTCCCATATCTCGCGAACGGATTGACGAACTGGAGAAATTCCTGCTGCATCTGAAAGCAGAAACTCGCCCGATTACAACGGTTTGAGTATTTTTCCCTAGGCAATAGTAGTTATTGGTTTAGAGAATCAGACTTGCGAAAATTTTGATGGTTTCCCAACCATTCCTTACCTTCAAACTCCCATATCTCGCGAACGGATTGACGAACTCGAGAAATTCCTGTTGCATCTGAAGGTAGAAGATCGCCCAATTACAACGGTAAGTGTATTATTGCCCTAGGCAATAGTAGTTATTGGTTTCTTGTATCAGACATGCGAAAATTTTAATGGTTTCTCAACCTTTCCTTAACTTCAAACTCCCATATCTCGCGAACGGATTGACTAACTCGAGAAATTCCAGTTGCATCTGAAGGTAGAAGATCGCCCGATTACAACGGTAAGTGTATTTTTGTCCTAGGCAATAGTAGTTATTGGTTTCGAGTATCCGACTTGCGAAAATTTTGATGGTTTCTCAACCATTCCTTACCTTCAAACTCCCATATCTCGCGAACGGATTGACGAACTCGAGAAATTCCAGTTGCATCTGAAGTTAGAAGATCGCCCGATTACAACGGTATTTGTATTTTTGCCCTAGGCCATAGCAGTTATTGGTTTCGATTATCAGACTTACTAAAATTTTGATAGTTTCTCAACCATTCCTTAACTTCAAACTCCCATACCTCGCGATCGGATTTACGAACTCGAGAAATTCCAGATGGATCTGAAAGCAGAAACTCGCCCGATTACAGTGGTATGTGTACTTTTCCCCTAGGCCATTCCAGTTATTGGTTTCGAGTATCAGACCAGCGAAAATTTTGATGGTTTCTCAACCATTCCTTAACTTCAAACTCCCATATCTCGCGAACGGATTGACGAACTGGAGAAATTCCTGCTTCATCTGAAAGCAGAAACTCGCCCGATTACAACGGTTTGAGTATTTTTCCCTAGGCAATAGTAGTTATTGGTTTAGAGAATCAGACTTGCGAAAATTTTGATGGTTTCCCAACCATTCCTTACCTTCAAACTCCCATATCTCGCGAACGGATTGACGAACTCGAGAAATTCCTGTTGCATCTGAAGGTAGAAGATCGCCCAATTACAACGGTAAGTGTATTATTGCCCTAGGCAATAGTAGTTATTGGTTTCTTGTATCAGACTTGCGAAAATTTTAATGGTTTCTCAACCTTTCCTTAACTTCAAACTCCCATATCTCGCGAACGGATTGACTAACTCGAGAAATTCCTGTTGCATCTGAAGGTCGAAGATCGCCCGGTTACAACCGTATGTGTATTTCTTCCCTAGGCAATAGTAGTTATTGGTTTAGAGAATCAGACTTGCGAAAATTTTGATGGTTTCCCAACCATTCCTTAAATTCAAACTCCCATATCTCGCGAGCGGATTGACGAACTCGAGAAATTCCAGTTGTATCTGAAAGCAGAAACTCGCCAGATTACAATGGTATGTGTACTTTTCCCCTAGGTCATTCCAGTTATTGGTTTCGAGTATCAACCCAGGGAAAATTTTGATGGTCTCTCAACTATTCCTTAACTTCAAACTCCCATATCTCGCGAACGGATTACCAACTCGAGAAATTCCAGTTGCATCTGAAGGTAGAAGCTCGCCCGATTACAACGGTATGATTATTTTGGCCCTAGGCAATAGTAGTTTTTGGTTTCGAGTATCAGACTTGCAAAAATTTTGATGATTTCTTAACCATTCCTTAACTTCAAACTCCCATATCTCGCGAACGGATTGACGAACTCGAGAAATTCCAGTTGCATCTGAAAGCAGAAACTAGCCCGATTACAATGGCATTTGTATTTTTGCCCTAGGCCATAGTAGTTATTGGTTTCGAGTATCAGACTTGCGAAAATTTTGATGGCTTCTCAACCATTCCTTAACTTCAAACTCCCATATCTCGCGAACGGATTGACGTACTCGACAAATTCCTGTTGCATCTGAAGGTAGAAGCTCGCCCGATTACAACGGTATGTGTATTTTGGCCCTAAGCAATAGTAGTTATTGGTTTCGAGAATCAGACGTGCGAAAATTTTGATGGTTTCTCAACCATTCCTTAACTTCAAACTCCCATATCTCGCGAACGGATTGACGAACTCGAGAAATTCCTATTGCATCTGAAGGTAGAAGCTCGCCCGATTACAACGGTATGTGTATTTTGGCCCTAAGCAATAGTAGTTATTGGTTTCGAGTATCAGACTTGCGAAAATTTTGATGGTTCCTCAACCATTCCTTAAATTCAAACTCCCATATCTCGCGAAAGGATTGACGAACTAGAGAAATTCCAGTTGCATCTGAAAGCAGAATCTCGCCCGATTACAGTGGTATACGTCTTTTTGTCCTAGGCCATAGCAGTTATTGGTTTCGAGTATCAGACTTGCGAAAATTTTGATGGTTTCTCAACCATTCCTTAACTTCAAACTCCCATATCTCGCGAACGAATTGACGAACTAGAGAAATTCAAGTTGCATCTGAAAGCAGAAACTCGCCCGATTACAATGGTATGTGTATTTTGGCCCTAAGCAATAGTAGTTATTGGTTTCGAGTTTCAGATTTGCGAAAATTTGGATGGTTTCTCAACCATTCCTTAACTTCAAACTCCCATATCTCGCGAACGGATTGACTAACTCGAGAAATTCCTGTTGCATCTGAAAGTAGAAACTCGCCCGATTACAACGGTATGTGTATTTTTGCCCTAGGCATTAGTAGTTATTGGTTTCGAGTATCAGACTTGCGAAAATTTTGATGGTTTCCCAACCATTCCTTACCTTCAAACTCCCATATCTCGCGAACGGATTGACGAACTCGAGAAATTCCTGTGGCATCTGAAAGCAGAAACTCGCCCGATTACAATGGTATGTGTATTTTTGCCCTAGCCATTAGTAGTTATTGGTTTCAAGTATCAGACTTGCGAAAATTTTGATGGTTTCTCAACAATTCCTTAACTTCAAACCCCCAAACCTCGCGAACGGATTGACGAACTCGAGAAATTCCTGCTGCATCTGAAAGTAGAAGCTCGCCCGATTACAACGGTATGTGTATTTTTGCCCTAGGCAATAGTAGTTATTGGTTTCGAGTATCAGACTTGCGAAAATTTTGATGGTTTCTCAAACATTCCTTAACTTCAAACTCCCATATCTCGCGAACGGATTACCAACTCGAGAAATTCCAGTTGCATCTAAAAGCATAATCTCGCCCGATTACAATGGTATGTGTATTTTTGCCCTAGGCAGTAGTAGTTATTGGTTTCGAGTATCAGACTTGCGAAAATTTTGATGATTTCTCAACCATTCCTTAACTTCAAACTCCCATACCTCGCGAACGGATTACCAACTCGAGAAATTCGAGTTGCATCTGAAAGCATAATCTCGCCCGATCACAACGGTATTTGTATTTTTGCCCTAGGCCGTAGCAGTTATTGGTTTCGAGTATCAGACTTGCGAAAATTTTGGTGGTTTCTCAACCATTCCTTAATTTCAAACTCCCATATCTCGCGAACGGATTGACGAACTAGAGAAATTCCAGTTGCATCTGAAGGTAGAAGATCGCCCGATTACAACGGTAAGTGTATTTTTGCCCTAGGCAATAGTAGTTATTGGTTTCGAGTATCCGACTTGCGAAAATTTTGATGGTTTCTCAACCATTCCTTACCTTCAAACTCCCATATCTCGCGAACGGATTGACGAACTCGAGAAATTCCAGTTGCATCTGAAGGTAGAAGATCGCCCGATTACAACGGTATTTGTATTTTTGCCCTAGGCCATAGCAGTTATTGGTTTCGATTATCAGACTTACTAAAATTTTGATAGTTTCTCAACCATTCCTTAACTTCAAACTCCCATACCTCGCGATCGGATTTACGAACTCGAGAAATTCCAGATGGATCTGAAAGCAGAAACTCGCCCGATTACAGTGGTATGTGTACTTTTCCCCTAGGCCATTCCAGTTATTGGTTTCGAGTATCAGACCAGCGAAAATTTTGATGGTTTCTCAACCATTCCTTAACTTCAAACTCCCATATCTCGCGAACGGTTTCACGAACTCGAGAAATTCCTGCTGCATCTGAAAGCAGAAGCTCGCCCAATTACAACGGTATGTGTATTTTTGTCCTAGGGCATAGCAGTTATTGGTTCCGAGTATCAGACTTGCGAAAATTTTAATGGTTTCTCAACCTTTCCTTAACTTCAAACTCCCATATCTCGCGAACGGATTGACGAACTGGAGAAATTCCAGCTGCATCTGAAAGCAGAAACTCGCCCGATTACAACGGTTTGAGTATTTTTCCCTAGGCAATAGTAGTTATTGGTTTAGAGAATCAGACTTGCGAAAATTTTGATGGTTTCCCAACCATTCCTTACCTTCAAACTCCCATATCTCGCGAACGGATTGACGAACTCGAGAAATTCCTGTTGCATCTGAAGGTAGAAGATCGCCCAATTACAACGGTAAGTGTATTATTGCCCTAGGCAATAGTAGTTATTGGTTTCTTGTATCAGACTTGCGAAAATTTTAATGGTTTCTCAACCTTTCCTTAACTTCAAACTCCCATATCTCGCGAACGGATTGACTAACTCGAGAAATTCCTGTTGCATCTGAAGGTAGAAGATCGCCCGATTACAACGGTTTGTGTATTTCTTCCCTAGGCAATAGTAGTTATTGGTTTAGAGAATCAGACTTGCGAAAATTTTGATGGTTTCCCAACCATTCCTTACATTCAAACTCCCATATCTCGCGAACGGATTGACGAACTCGAGAAATTCCAGTTGTATCTGAAAGCAGAAACTCGCCAGATTACAATGGTATGTGTACTTTTCCCCTAGGTCATTCCAGTTATTGGTTTCGAGTATCAACCCAGGGAAAATTTTGATGGTCTCTCAACTATTCCTTAACTTCAAACTCCCATATCTCGCGAACGGATTACCAACTCGAGAAATTCCAGTTGCATCTGAAGGTAGAAGCTCGCCCGATTACAACGGTATGTGTATTTTGGCCCTAGGCAATAGTAGTTATTGGTTTCGAGTATCAGACTTGCAAAAATTTTGATGATTTCTTAACCATTCCTTAACTTCAAACTCCCATATCTCGCGAACGGATTGACGAACTCGAGAAATTCCAGTTGCATCTGAAAGCAGAAACTCGCCCGATTACAATGGCATTTGTATTTTTGCCCTAGGCCATAGTAGTTATTGGTTTCGAGTATCAGACTTGCGAAAATTTTGATGGCTTCTCAACCATTCCTTAACTTCAAACTCCCATATCTCGCGAACGGATTGACGTACTCGACAAATTCCTGTTGCATCTGAAGGTAGAAGCTCGCCCGATTACAACGGTATGTGTATTTTGGCCCTAAGCAATAGTAGTTATTGGTTTCGAGAATCAGACGTGCGAAAATTTTGATGGTTTCTCAACCAATCCTTAACTTCAAACTCCCATATCTCGCGAACGGATTGACGAACTCGAGAAATTCCTATTGCATCTGAAGGTAGAAGCTCGCCCGATTACAACGGTATGTGTATTTTGGCCCTAAGCAATAGTAGTTATTGGTTTCGAGTATCAGACTTGCGAAAATTTTGATGGTTCCTCAACCATTCCTTAAATTCAAACTCCCATATCTCGCGAAAGGATTGACGAACTAGAGAAATTCCAGTTGCATCTGAAAGCAGAATCTCGCCCGATTACAGTGGTATGTGTACTTTTCACCTAGGTCATTCCAGTTATTGGTTTCGAGTATCAACCCAGGGAAAATTTTGATGGTCTCTCAACTATTCCTTAACTTCAAACTCCCATATCTCGCGAACGGATTACCAACTCGAGAAATTCCAGTTGCACCTGAAAGCATAATCTCGCCCGATTACAATGGTATACGTCTTTTTGTCCTAGGCCATAGCAGTTATTGGTTTCGAGTATCAGACTTGCGAAAATTTTGATGGTTTCTCAACCATTCCTTAACTTCAAACTCCCATATCTCGCGAACGAATTGACGAACTAGAGAAATTCAAGTTGCATCTGAAAGCAGAAACTCGCCCGATTACAATGGTATGTGTATTTTGGCCCTAAGCAATAGTAGTTATTGGTTTCGAGTTTCAGATTTGCGAAAATTTGGATGGTTTCTCAACCATTCCTTAACTTCAAACTCCCATATCTCGCGAACGGATTGACTAACTCGAGAAATTCCTGTTGCATCTGAAAGTAGAAACTCGCCCGATTACAACGGTATGTGTATTTTTGCCCTAGGCATTAGTAGTTATTGGTTTCGAGTATCAGATTTGCGAAAATTTTGATGGTTTCCCAACCATTCCTTACCTTCAAACTCCCATATCTCGCGAACGGATTGACGAACTCGAGAAATTCCAGTTGCATCTGAAAGCAGAAACTCGCCCGATTACAATGGTATGTGTATTTTTGCCCTAGGCATTAGTAGTTATTCGTTTCAAGTATCAGACTTGCGAAAATTTTGATGGTTTCTCAACCATTCCTTAACTTCAAACTCCCATATCTCGCGAACGGATTGACGAACTCGAGAAATTCCAGTTGCATCTGAAAGCAGAAACTCGTCCGTTTACAATGGTATGTGTATTGTGGCCCTAGGCAATAGTAGTTATTGGTTTCTTGTATCAGACTTGCGAAAATTTTGATGGTTTCTCAACCATTCCTTAGCTTCAAACCCCCATATCTCGGGAACGGATTGATGAACTCGAGAAATTCCTGCTGCATCTGAAAGTAGAAGCTCGCCCGATTACAACGGTATGTGTATTTTTGCCCTAGGCAATAGTAGTTATTGGTTTCGGGGATCAGACTTGCGAAAATTTTGATGATTTCACAACCATTCCTTATCTTCAGACTCCCATATCACGCGAACGGATTGACGAACTAGAACATTCCAGTTGCATCTGAAAGCAGAAACTCGCCCGATTACTGTGGTATGTGTACTTTTTCCCTAGGCCATTCCAGTTATTGGTTTCGAGTATCAGACCAGCGAAAATTTTGATAGTTTCTCAACCATTCCTTAACTTCAAACTCCCATATCTCGCGAACGGATTGACGAACTCGAGAAATTCCTGTTGCATCTGAAGGCAGAAGCTCGCCCGATTACAACGGTATGTGTATTTTTACCCTAGGCAATAGTAGTTATTGGTTTCGAGTATCAGACTTGCGAAAATTTTGATGATTTCTCAACCATTCCTTAACTACAAACTCCCATACCTCGCGAACGGATTACCAACTCGAGAAACTCCAGTTGCATCTGAAAGCATAATCTCGCCCGATTACAATGGTATTTGTATTTTTGCCCTAGGCGATAGCAGTTATTGGTTACGAGTTTCAGACTTGCGAAAATTTTGATGGTTTCTCAACCATTCCTTAACTTCAAACTCCCATATCTCTCGAACGGATTGACGAACTCGAGAAATTTCTGTTGCATCTGAAAGCATAATCTCGCCCGATTACAATGGTATTTGTATTTGTGCCCTAGGCCATAGTAGTTATTGGATTCGAGTATCAGACTTGCGAAAATTTTGGTGGTTTCTCAACCATTCCTTAAGTTCAAACTCCCATACCTCGCGAACGGATTGAAGTACTCGAGAAATTCCTGTTGCATCTGAAGGTAGAAGCTCGCCCGATTACAACGGTATGTGTATTTTGGCCCTAAGCAATAGTAGTTATTGGTTTCGAGAATCAGACCTGCGAAAATTTTGATGGCTTCTCAACCATTCCTTAACTTCAAACTCCCATATCTCGCGAACGGATTGACGAACTCGAGAAATTCCTGTTGCATCTGAAGGTAGAAGCTCGCCCGATTACAACGGTATGTGTATTTTGGCCCTAGGCAATAGTAGTTATTGGTTTCGAGTATCAGGCTTGCAAAAATTTTGATGATTTCTTAACCATTCCTTAACTTCAAACTCCCATATCTCGCGAACAGATTGACGAACTCGAGAAATTCCAGTTGCATCTGAAAGCAGAAACTCGCCCGATTACAATGGTATTTGTATTTTTGCCCTAGGCCATAGTAGTTATTGGTTTCGAGTATCAGACTTGCGAAAATTTTGATGGTTTCTCAACCATTCCTTAACTTCAAACTCCCATACCTCGCGAACGGATTGAAGTACTCGAGAAATTCCTGTTGCATCTGAAGGTAGAAGCTCGCCCGATTACAACGGTATGTGTATTTTGGCCCTAAGCAATAGTAGTTATTGGTTTCGAGAATCAGACCTGCGAAAATTTTGATGGCTTCTCAACCATTCCTTAACTTCAAACTCCCATATCTCGCGAACAGATTGACGAACTCGAGAAATTCCAGTTGCATCTGAAAGCAGAAACTCGCCCGATTACAATGGTATTTGTATTTTTGCCCTAGGCCATAGTAGTTATTGGTTTCGAGTATCAGACTTGCGAAAATTTTGATGGTTTCTCAACCATTCCTTAACTTCAAACTCCCATATCTCGCGAACGGATTGACGAACTAGAGAAATTCGAGTTGCATCTGAAAGCAGAAACTCGTCCGTTTACAATGGTATGTGTACATTTCCCCTAGGCCATTCCAGTTATTGGTTTCGAGTATCAGAGCAGCGAAAATTTTGATGGTTTCTCACCCATTCCTTAACTTCAAACCCCCAAATCTCGCGAACGGATTGACGAACTCGAGAAATTCCAGTTGCATCTAAAAGCATAATCTCGCCCGATTACAATGGTATGTGTATTTTTGCCCTAGGCAGTAGTAGTTATTGGTTTCGAGTATCAGACTTGCGAAAATTTTGATGATTTCTCAACCATTCCTTAACTTCAAACTCCCATATCTCGCGAACGGATTACCAACTCGAGAAATTCGAGTTGCATCTGAAAGCATAATCTCGCCCGATCACAACGGTATTTGTATTTTTGCCCTAAGCCGTAGCAGTTATTGGTTTCGAGTATCAGACTTGCGAAAATTTTGGTGGTTTCTCAACCATTCCTTAACTTCAAACTCCCATATCTCGCGAACCGATTGACGAACTAGAGAAATTCCAGTTGCATCTGAAAGTAGAAGATCGCCCGATTACAACGGTAAGTGTATTTTTGCCCTAGGCCATAGCAGTTATTGGTTACGAGTATCAGACTTGCGAAAATTTTGATGGTTTCTCAACCATTCCTTAACTTCAAACTCTCATATCTCGCGAACGGATTGACGTACTCGAGAAATTCCTGTTGCATCTGAAGGTAGAAGCTCGCCCGATTACAACGGTATGTGTATTTTGGCCTTAAGCAATAGTAGTTATTGGTTTCGAGTATCAGACTTGCGAAAATTTTGATCGCTTCTCAACCATTCCTTAACTTCAAACTCCCATATCTCGCGAACGGATTGACTAACTCGAGAAATTCCTGTTGCATCTGAAAGCAGAAACTCGCCCGATTACAACGGTATGTGAATTTTTGCCCTAGGCATTAGGAGTTATTGGTTTCGAGTATCAGATTTGCGAAAATTTTGATGGTTTCCCAACCATTCCTTACATTCAAACTCCCATATCTCGGGAACGGATTGACGAACTCGAGAAATTCCAGTTGCATCTGAAAGCAGAAACTCGCCCGATTACAATGGTATGTGTGTTTTTGCCCTAGGCATTAGTAGTTATTCGTTTCAAGTATCAGACTTGCGAAAATTTTGATGGTTTCTCAACCATTCCTTAACTTCAAACTCCCATATCTCGCGAACGGATTGACGAACTCGAGAAATTCCTGTTGCATCTGAAGGTAGAAGATCGCCCGATTACAATGGTATGTGTATTTTTGCCCTAGGCAATAGTAGTTATTAGTTTAGAGAATCAGACTTGCGAAAATTTTGATGATTTCTCAACCATTCCTCAACTTCAAACTCTCATATCTCGCGAACGGATTGACGTACTCGAGAAATTCCTGTTGCATCTGAAGGTAGAAGCTCGCCCGATTACAACTGTATGTGTATTTTGGCCCTAGGCAATACTAGTTATTGGTTTCGAGTATCAGACTTGCAAGAATTTTGATGATTTCTTAACCATTCCTTAACTTCAAACTCCCATATTTCGCGAACAGATTGACGAACTCGAGAAATTCCAGTTGCATCTGAAAGCAGAAACTCGCCCGATTACAATGGTATTTGTATTTTTGCCCTAGGCCATAGTAGTTATTGGTTTCGAGTATCAGACTTGGGAAAATTTTGGTGGTTTCTCAACCATTCCTTAACTTCAAACTCCCATATCTCGCGAACGGATTGACGAACTAGAGAAATTCGAGTTGCATCTGAAAGCAGAAACTCGTCCGTTTACAATGGTATGTGTACTTTTCCCCTAGGCCATTCCAATTATTGGTTTCGAGTATCAGAGCAGCGAAAATTTTGTAGGTTTCTCACCCATTCCTTAACTTCAAACCCCCAAATCTCGCGAACGGATTGACGAACTCGAGAAATTCCTGTTGCATCTGAAAGTAGACGCTCGCCCGATTACAACGGTATATGTATTTTTGCCCTAGGCAATAGTAGTTATTGCTTTCGAGTATCAGACTTGCGAAAATTTTGATGGTTTCTCAAACATTCCTTAACTTCAAACTCCCATATCTCGCGAACGGATTACCAACTCGAGAAATTCCAGTTGCATCTAAAAGCAAAATCTCGCCCGATTACAATGGTATGTGAATTTTTGCCCTAGGCCATAGCAGTTATTGGTTTCGAGTATCAGACTTGCGAAAATTTTGATGGCTTCTCAACCATTCCTTAACTTCATACTCCCATATCTCGCGAACGGATTGACTAACTCGAGAAATTCCTGTTGCATCTGAAAGCAGAAACTCACCCGATTACAATGGTATGTGTATTTTTGCCCTAGCCATTAGTAGTTATTGGTTTCAAGTATCAGACTTGCGAAAATTTTGATGGTTTCTCTACTATTCCTTAACTTCAAACCCCCAAACCTCGCGAACGGATTGACGAACTCGAGAAATTCCTGCTGCATCTGAAAGTAGAAGCTCGCCCGATTACAACGGTATGTGTATTTTTACCCTAGGCAATAGTAGCTATTGGTTTCGAGTATCAGACTTGCGAAAATTTTGATGGTTTCTCAAACATTCCTTAACTTCAAACTCCCATATCTCGCGAACGGATTACCAACTCGAGAAATTCCAGTTGCATCTAAAAGCATAATCTCGCCCGATTACAATGGTATGTGTATTTTTGCCCTAGGCAGTAGTAGTTATTGGTTTCGAGTATCAGACTTGCGAAAATTTTGATGATTTCTCAACCATTCCTTAACTTCAAACTCCCATATCTCGCGAACGGATTACCAACTCGAGAAATTCGAGTTGCATCTGAAAGCATAATCTCGCCCGATCACAACGGTATTTGTATTTTTGCCCTAGGCTGTAGCAGTTATTGGTTTCGAGTATCAGACTTGCGAAAATTTTGGTGGTTTCTCAACCATTCCTTAATTTCAAACTCCCATATCTCGCGAACGGATTGACGAACTAGAGAAATTCCAGTTGCATCTGAAGGTAGAAGATCGCCCGATTACAACGATAAGTGTATTTTTGCCCTAGGCCATAGCAGTTATTGGTTTCGAGTATCAGACCATCGAAAATTTTGATGGTTTCTCAACCATTCCTTAACTTCAAACTCCCATATCTCGCGAACGGTTTCACGAACTCGAGAAATTCCTGCTGCATCGGAAAGCAGAAGCTCGCCCAATTACAACGGTATGTGTATTTTTGTCCTAGGCCATAGCAGTTATTGGTTCCGAGTATCAGACTTGCGAAAATTTTAATGGTTTCTCAACCTTTCCTTAACTTCAAACTCCCATATCTCGCGAACGGATTGACGAACTGGAGAAATTCCTGCTGCATCTGAAAGCAGAAACTCGCCCGATTACAATGGTATGTGTATTTTTGCCCTAGGCCATAGCAGTTATTGGTTTCGAGTATCAGACTTGCGAAAATTTTGATGGTTTCTCAACCATTCCTTAACTTCAAACTCCCATATCTCGCGAACGGATTGACGAACTCGAGAAATTCCTGTTGCGTCTGAAGGTAGAAGATCGCCCGATTACAACGGTAAGTGTATTTTTGCCCTAGGCAATAGTAGTTATTGGTTTCGAGTATCAGACTTGCGAAAATTTGGATGATTTCTCAACCATGCCTTAACTTAAAAGTCCCATATCTCGGGAAGGGATTACCAACTCGTGAAATTCCAGTTGCATCTGAAAGCATAATCTCGCCCGATTACAACGGTATTTGTATTTTTGCCCTAGGCCATAGCAGTTACTGGTTTCGAGTATCAGACTTGCTAAAATTTGAATGGTTTCTCAACCATTCCTTAACTTCAGACTCCCATATCTCGCGAAGGGATTGACGAACTAGAGAAATTCCAGTTGCATCTGAAAGCAGAAACTCGCCCGATTACAACGGTATGTGTACTTTTCCCCTAGGCCATTCCAGTTATTGGTTTCGAGTATCAGAATTGAGAAAATTTTGATGGTTTCCCCACCATTCCTTACATTCAAACTCCCATACCTCGCGAACGGATTGACGAACTGGAGAAATTCCTGCTGCATCTGAAAGCAGAAACTCGCCCGATTACAGTGGTATGTGTAATTTTCCCCTAGGCCATTCCAGTTATTGGTTTCGAGTATCAGACCAGCGAAAATTTTGATGGTTTCTCAACCATTCCTTAACTTCAAACTCCCATATCTCACGAACGGTTTCACGAACTCGAGAAATTCCTGCTGCATCTGAAAGCAGAAGCTCGCCCAATTACAACGGTATGTGTATTTTTGCCCTAGGCAATAGTAGTTATTGGTTTCGAGTATCAGACTTGCGAAAATTTTGATGTTTTCTCAACCATTCCTTAACATCAAACTCCCATATCTCGCGAACGGGTTACCAACTCGAGAAATTCCAGGTGCATCTAAAAGCATAATCTCGCCCAATTACAATGGTATGTGTATTTTTGCCCTAGGCCATACCAGTTATTGGTTTCGAGTATCAGACTTGCGAAAATTTTGATGGTATCTCAACCATTCCTTAACTTCAAACTCCCATATCTCGCGAACGGATTGACGAACTCGAGAAATTCCTGTTGCAGCTGAAGGTAGAAGATCGCCCGATTACAACGGTATGTGTATTTTTGCCCTAGGCAATAGTAGTTATTGGTTTCGAGTATCAGACTTGCGAAAATTTTAATGGTTTCTCAATCATTCCTTAACTTCAAACTCCTATACCTCGCGAACGGATTGACGAACTGGAGAAATTCCTGCTGAATCTGAAAGCAGAAACTCGCCCGATTACAGTGGTATGTGTACTTTTCCCCTAGGCCATTCCAGTTATTGGTTTCGAGTATCAGACCAGCGAAAATTTTGATGGTTTCTCAACCATTCCTTAACTTCAAACTCCCATATCTCGCGAACGGTTTCACGAACTCGAGAAATTCCTGCTGCATCTGAAAGCAGAAGCTCGCACAATTACAACGGTATGTGTATTTTTGCCCTAGGCAATAGTAGCTATTGGTTTCGAGTATCAGACTTACTAAAATTTTGATAGTTTCTCAACCATTCCTTAACTTCAAACTCCCATATCTCGCGAACGGATTGACGAACTGGAGAAATTCCTGCTGCATCTGAAAGCAGAAACTCGCCCGATTACAACGGTTTGAGTATTTTTCCCTAGGCAATAGTAGTTATTGGTTTCGAGTATCAGACTTGCGAAAATTTTGATGATTTCTCACCCATTCCCTAACTTCAAACTCCCATATCTCGCGAACGGATTACCAACTCGAGAAATTCCAGTTGCATCTGAAAGCATAATCTCTCCCGATTACAACGGTATTTATATTTTTGCCCTAGGCCATAGCAGTTACTGGTTTCGAGTATCAGACTTGCGAAAATTTGGATGATTTCTCAACCATTCCGTAACTTCAAACTCCCATATCTCGCGAACGGATTGACGAACTAGAGAAATTCCAGCTGCATCTGAAAGCAGAAACTCGCCCGATTACTGTGGTATGTGTACTTTTCCCCTAGGCCATTCCAGTTATTGGTTTCGAGTATCAGACCAGCGAAAATTTTGATGGTTTCTCAACCATTCCTTAACTTCGAACTCCCATATCTCGCGAACGGTTTCACGAACTCGAGAAATTACTGCTGCATCTGAAAGCAGAAGCTCGCCCAATTACAACGGTATGTGTATTTTTGCCCTAGGCAATAGTAGCTATTGGTTTCGAGT
Source organism: Ptiloglossa arizonensis (assembly GCF_051014685.1). Taxonomy (NCBI): domain Eukaryota; kingdom Metazoa; phylum Arthropoda; class Insecta; order Hymenoptera; family Colletidae; genus Ptiloglossa; species Ptiloglossa arizonensis. Next base: position 1,064,361 of record NW_027478411.1, on the reverse strand, counting down.
ATCAGACTTACTAAAATTTTGATGGTATCTCAACCATTCCTTAACTTCAAACTCCCATATCTCGCGAACGGATTGACGAACTCGAGAAATTCCTGTTGCAGCTGAAGGTAGAAGATCGCCCGATTACAACGGTAAGTGTATTTCTGCCCTAGGCAATAGTAGTTATTGGTTTCGAGTATCAGACTTGCGAAAATTTGGATGATTTCTCAACCAATCCCTAACTTCAAACTCCCATATCTCGCGAACGGATTACCAACTCGAGAAATTCCAGTTGCATCTGAAAGCATAATCTCTCCCGATTACAACGGTATTTATATTTTTGCCCTAGGCCATAGCAGTTACTGGTTTCGAGTATCAGACTTGCGAAGATTTTGATGATTTCTCAACCATTCCTTAACTTCAAACTCCCATATCTCGCGAACGGATTGACGAACTCGAGAAATTCCTGTTGCATCTGAAGGTAGAAGCTCGCCCGATTACAACGGTATGTGTATTTTGGCCTTAAGCAATAGTAGTTATTGGTTTCGAGTATCAGACTTGCGAAAATTTTGATCGCTTCTCAACCATTCCTTAACTTCAAACTCCCATATCTCGCGAACGGATTGACTAACTCGAGAAATTCCTGTTGCATCTGAAAGCAGAAACTCGCCCGATTACAACGGTATGTGAATTTTTGCCCTAGGCATTAGGAGTTATTGGTTTCGAGTATCAGATTTGCGAAAATTTTGATGGTTTCCCAACCATTCCTTACATTCAAACTCCCATATCTCGGGAACGGATTGACGAACTCGAGAAATTCCAGTTGCATCTGAAAGCAGAAACTCGCCCGATTACAATGGTATGTGTGTTTTTGCCCTAGGCATTAGTAGTTATTCGTTTCAAGTATCAGACTTGCGAAAATTTTGATGGTTTCTCAACCATTCCTTAACTTCAAACTCCCATATCTCGCGAACGGATTGACGAACTCGAGAAATTCCTGTTGCATCTGAAGGTAGAAGATCGCCCGATTACAATGGTATGTGTATTTTTGCCCTAGGCAATAGTAGTTATTAGTTTAGAGAATCAGACTTGCGAAAATTTTGATGATTTCTCAACCATTCCTTAACTTCAAACTCCCATATCTCGCGAACGGATTACCAACTCGAGAAATTCCAGTTGCATCTAAAAGCATAATCTCGCCCGATCACAACGGTATTTGTATTTTTGCCCTAGGCCATAGTAGTTATTGGATTCGAGTATCAGACTTGCAAGAATTTTGATGATTTCTTAACCATTCCTTAACTTCAAACTCCCATATTTCGCGAACAGATTGACGAACTCGAGAAATTCCAGTTGCATCTGAAAGCAGAAACTCGCCCGATTACAATGGTATTTGTATTTTTGCCCTAGGCCATAGTAGTTATTGGTTTCGAGTATCAGACTTGGGAAAATTTTGGTGGTTTCTCAACCATTCCTTAACTTCAAACTCCCATATCTCGCGAACGGATTGACGAACTAGAGAAATTCGAGTTGCATCTGAAAGCAGAAACTCGTCCGTTTACAATGGTATGTGTACTTTTCCCCTAGGCCATTCCAATTATTGGTTTCGAGTATCAGAGCAGCGAAAATTTTGTAGGTTTCTCACCCATTCCTTAACTTCAAACCCCCAAATCTCGCGAACGGATTGACGAACTCGAGAAATTCCTGTTGCATCTGAAAGTAGACGCTCGCCCGATTACAACGGTATATGTATTTTTGCCCTAGGCAATAGTAGTTATTGCTTTCGAGTATCAGACTTGCGAAAATTTTGATGGTTTCTCAAACATTCCTTAACTTCAAACTCCCATATCTCGCGAACGGATTACCAACTCGAGAAATTCCAGTTGCATCTAAAAGCAAAATCTCGCCCGATTACAATGGTATGTGAATTTTTGCCCTAGGCCATAGCAGTTATTGGTTTCGAGTATCAGACTTGCGAAAATTTTGATGGCTTCTCAACCATTCCTTAACTTCATACTCCCATATCTCGCGAACGGATTGACTAACTCGAGAAATTCCTGTTGCATCTGAAAGCAGAAACTCGCCCGATTACAATGGTATGTGTATTTTTGCCCTAGCCATTAGTAGTTATTGGTTTCAAGTATCAGACTTGCGAAAATTTTGATGGTTTCTCAACTATTCCTTAACTTCAAACCCCCAAACCTCGCGAACGGATTGACGAACTCGAGAAATTCCTGCTGCATCTGAAAGTAGAAGCTCGCCCGATTACAACGGTATGTGTATTTTTACCCTAGGCAATAGTAGCTATTGGTTTCGAGTATCAGACTTGCGAAAATTTTGATGGTTTCTCAAACATTCCTTAACTTCAAACTCCCATATCTCGCGAACGGATTACCAACTCGAGAAATTCCAGTTGCATCTAAAAGCATAATCTCGCCCGATTACAATGGTATGTGTATTTTTGCCCTAGGCAGTAGTAGTTATTGGTTTCGAGTATCAGACTTGCGAAAATTTTGATGATTTCTCAACCATTCCTTAACTTCAAACTCCCATATCTCGCGAACGGATTACCAACTCGAGAAATTCGAGTTGCATCTGAAAGCATAATCTCGCCCGATCACAACAGTATTTGTATTTTTGCCCTAGGCTGTAGCAGTTATTGGTTTCGAGTATCAGACTTGCGAAAATTTTGGTGGTTTCTCAACCATTCCTTAACTTCATACTCCCATATCTCGCGAACGGATTGACGAACTAGAGAAATTCCAGTTGCATCTGAAGGTAGAAGATCGCCCGATTACAACGATAAGTGTATTTTTGCCCTAGGCCATAGCAGTTATTGGTTTCGAGTATCAGACCATCGAAAATTTTGATGGTTTCTCAACCATTCCTTAACTTCAAACTCCCATATCTCGCGAACGGTTTCACGAACTCGAGAAATTCCTGCTGCATCTGAAAGCAGAAGCTCGCCCAATTACAACGGTATGTGTATTTTTGTCCTAGGCCATAGCAGTTATTGGTTCCGAGTATCAGACTTGCGAAAATTTTAATGGTTTCTCAACCTTTCCTTAACTTCAAACTCCCATATCTCGCGAACGGATTGACGAACTGGAGAAATTCCTGCTGCATCTGAAAGCAGAAACTCGCCCGATTACAATGGTATGTGTATTTTTGCCCTAGGCCATAGCAGTTATTGGTTTCGAGTATCAGACTTGCGAAAATTTTGATGGTTTCTCAACCATTCCTTAACTTCAAACTCCCATATCTCGCGAACGGATTGACGAACTCGAGAAATTCCTGTTGCGTCTGAAGGTAGAAGATCGCCCGATTACAACGGTAAGTGTATTTTTGCCCTAGGCAATAGTAGTTATTGGTTTCGAGTATCAGACTTGCGAAAATTTGGATGATTTCTCAACCATGCCTTAACTTAAAAGTCCCATATCTCGGGAAGGGATTACCATCTCGTGAAATTCCAGTTGCATCTGAAAGCATAATCTCGCCCGATTACAACGGTATTTGTATTTTTGCCCTAGGCCATAGCAGTTACTGGTTTCGAGTATCAGACTTGCTAAAATTTGGATGGTTTCTCAACCATTCCTTAACTTCAGACTCCCATATCTCGCGAAGGGATTGACGAACTAGAGAAATTCCAGTTGCATCTGAAAGCAGAAACTCGCCCGATTACAACGGTATGTGTACTTTTCCCCTAGGCCATTCCAGTTATTGGTTTCGAGTATCAGAATTGAGAAAATTTTGATGGTTTCCACACCATTCCTTACATTCAAACTCCCATACCTCGCGAACGGATTGACGAACTGGAGAAATTCCTGCTGCATCTGAAAGCAGAAACTCGCCCGATTACAGTGGTATGTGTAATTTTCCCCTAGGCCATTCCAGTTATTGGTTTCGAGTATCAGACCAGCGAAAATTTTGATGGTTTCTCAACCATTCCTTAACTTCAAACTCCCATATCTCGCGAACGGTTTCACGAACTCGAGAAATTCCTGCTGCATCTGAAAGCAGAAGCTCGCCCAATTACAACGGTATGTGTATTTTTGCCCTAGGCAATAGTAGTTATTGGTTTCGAGTATCAGACTTGCGAAAATTTTGATGTTTTCTCAACCATTCCTTAACATCAAACTCCCATATCTCGCGAACGGGTTACCAACTCGAGAAATTCCAGGTGCATCTAAAAGCATAATCTCGCCCAATTACAATGGTATGTGTATTTTTGCCCTAGGCCATACCAGTTATTGGTTTCGAGTATCAGACTTGCGAAAATTTTGATGGTATCTCAACCATTCCTTAACTTCAAACTCCCATATCTCGCGAACGGATTGACGAACTCGAGAAATTCCTGTTGCAGCTGAAGGTAGAAGATCGCCCGATTACAACGGTATGTGTATTTTTGCCCTAGGCAATAGTAGTTATTGGTTTCGAGTATCAGACTTGCGAAAATTTTAATGGTTTCTCAATCATTCCTTAACTTCAAACTCCTATACCTCGCGAACGGATTGACGAACTGGAGAAATTCCTGCTGAATCTGAAAGCAGAAACTCGCCCGATTACAGTGGTATGTGTACTTTTCCCCTAGGCCATTCCAGTTATTGGTTTCGAGTATCAGACCAGCGAAAATTTTGATGGTTTCTCAACCATTCCTTAACTTCAAACTCCCATATCTCGCGAACGGTTTCACGAACTCGAGAAATTCCTGCTGCATCTGAAAGCAGAAGCTCGCACAATTACAACGGTATGTGTATTTTTGCCCTAGGCAATAGTAGCTATTGGTTTCGAGTATCAGACTTACTAAAATTTTGATAGTTTCTCAACCATTCCTTAACTTCAAACTCCCATATCTCGCGAACGGATTGACGAACTCGAGAAATTCCTGTTGCATCTGAAAGCAGAAGCACGATCGATTACAACGGAATGTGTATTTTTGCCCTAGGCAATAGTAGTTATTGGTTTCAAGTATCAGACTTGCGAAAACTGTGATGGTTTCTCAACCATTCCTTAACTTCAAACTCCCATATCTCGCGAACGGATTGACGAACTGGAGAAATTCCTGCTGCATCTGAAAGCAGAAACTCGCCCGATTACAACGGTTTGAGTATTTTTCCCTAGGCAATAGTAGTTATTGGTTTCGAGTATCAGACTTGCGAAAATTTTGATGATTTCTCACCCATTCCCTAACTTCAAACTCCCATATCTCGCGAACGGATTACCAACTCGAGAAATTCCAGGTGCATCTAAAAGCATAATCTCGCCCGATTACAATGGTATGTGTATTTTTGCCCTAGGCCATACCAGTTATTGGTTTCGAGTATCAGACTTGCGAAAATTTTGATGGTATCTCAACCATTCCTTAACTTCAAACTCCCATATCTCGCGAACGGATTGACGAACTCGAGAAATTCCTGTTGCAGCTGAAGGTAGAAGATCGCCCGATTACAACGGTAAGTGTATTTCTGCCCTAGGCAATAGTAGTTATTGGTTTCGAGTATCAGACTTGCGAAAATTTTGATGTTTTCTCAACCATTCCTTAACTTCAAACTCCCATATCTCGCGAACGGATTACCAACTCGAGAAATTCCAGGTGCATCTAAAAGCATAATCTCGCCCGATTACAATGGTATGTGTATTTTTGCCCTAGGCCATACCAGTTATTGGTTTCGAGTATCAGACTTGCGAAAATTTTGATGGTATCTCAACCATTCCTTAACTTCAAACTCCCATATCTCGCGAACGGATTGACGAACTCGAGAAATTCCTGTTGCAGCTGAAGGTAGAAGATCGCCCGATTACAACGGTAAGTGTATTTCTGCCCTAGGCAATAGTAGTTATTGGTTTCGAGTATCAGACTTGCGAAAATTTGGATGATTTCTCAACCAATCCCTAACTTCAAACTCCCATATCTCGCGAACGGATTACCAACTCGAGAAATTCCAGTTGCATCTGAAAGCATAATCTCTCCCGATTACAACGGTATTTATATTTTTGCCCTAGGCCATAGCAGTTACTGGTTTCGAGTATCAGACTTGCGAAGATTTTGATGATTTCTCAACCATTCCTTAACTTCAAACTCCCATATCTCGCGAACGGATTGACGAACTAGAGAAATTCCAGTAGCATCTGAAAGCAGAAACTCGCCCGATTACAGTGGTATGTGTACTTTTCCCCTAGGCCATTCCAGTTATTGGTTTCGCGTATCAGACCAGCGAAAATTTTGTTGGTTTCTCAACCATTCCTTAACTTCGAACTCCCATATCTCGCGAACGGTTTCACGAACTCGAGAAATTCCTGCTGCATCTGAAAGCAGAAGCTCGCCCAATTACAACGGTATGTGTATTTTTGCCCTAGGCAATAGTAGTTATTGGTTTCGAGTATCAGACTTGCGAAAATTTTGATGATTCCTCAACCATTCCTTAACTTCAAACTCCCATATCTCGCGAACGGATTACCAACTCGAGAAATTCCAGTTGCATCTGAAAGCGTAATCTCGCCCAATTACAACGGTATGTGTATTTTTGCCATAGGCCATAGCAGTTATTGGTTTCGAGTATCAGACTTGCGAAAATTTTAATGGTTTCTCAACCATTCCTTAACTCCAAACTCCCATATCTCGCGAACGGATTGACGAACTCGAGAAGTTTCTGCTGCATCTGAAAGCAGAAACTCGCCCGATTACAACGGTTTGAGTATTTTTGCCCTAAGCAATAGTAGTTATTGCTTTCGAGTATCAGACTTGCGAAAATTTTGATGATTTCTCAACCATTCCCTAACTTCAAACTCCCGTATCTCGCGAACGGATTACCAACTCGAGAAATTCCAGTTGCACCTGAAAGCATAATCTCGCCCGATTACAACGGTATTTGTATTTTTGCCCTAGGCCATAGCAGTTACTGGTTTCGAGTATCAGACTTGCGAAAATTTTGATGATTTCTCAACCATTCCTTAACTTCAAACTCCCATATCTCGCGAACGGATTGACGAACTCGAGAAATTCCTGTTGCATCTGAAAGCAGAAGCTCGCCCAATTACAACGTTATGTGTATTTTTGTCCAAGGCCATAGCAGTTATTGGTTCCGAGTATCAGACTTGCGAAAATTTTAATGGTTTCTCAATCATTCCTTAACTTCAAACTCCTATACCTCGCGAACGGATTGACGAACTGGAGAAATTGCTGCTGAATCTGAAAGCAGAAGCTCGCCCAATTACAACGGTATGTGTATTTTTGCCCTAGGCAATAGTAGTTATTGGTTTCGAGTATCAGACTTGCGAAAATTTTGATGATTCCTCAACCATTCCTTAACTTCAAACTCCCATATCTCGCGTACGGATTACCAACTCGAGAAATTCCAGTTGCATCTGAAAGCGTAATCTCGCCCAATTACAACGGTATGTGTATTTTTGCCATAGGCCATAGCAGTTATTGGTTTCGAGTATCAGACTTGCGAAAATTTTAATGGTTTCTCAACCATTCCTTAACTCCAAACTCCCATATCTCGCGAACGGATTGACGAACTCGAGAAGTTTCTGCTGCATCTGAAAGCAGAAACTCGCCCGATTACAACGGTTTGAGTATTTTTGCCCTAAGCAATAGTAGTTATTGCTTTCGAGTATCAGACTTGCGAAAATTTTGATGATTTCTCAACCATTCCCTAACTTCAAACTCCCGTATCTCGCGAACGGATTACCAACTCGAGAAATTCCAGTTGCACCTGAAAGCATAATCTCGCCCGATTACAACGGTATTTGTATTTTTGCCCTAGGCCATAGCAGTTACTGGTTTCGAGTATCAGACTTGCGAAAATTTTGATGATTTCTCAACCATTCCTTAACTTCAAACTCCCATATCTCGCGAACGGATTGACGAACTCGAGAAATTCCTGTTGCATCTGAAAGCAGAAGCTCGCCCAATTACAACGTTATGTGTATTTTTGTCCAAGGCCATAGCAGTTATTGGTTCCGAGTATCAGACTTGCGAAAATTTTAATGGTTTCTCAATCATTCCTTAACTTCAAACTCCTATACCTCGCGAACGGATTGACGAACTGGAGAAATTGCTGCTGAATCTGAAAGCAGAAACTCGCCCGATTACAGTGGTATGTGTACTTTTCCCCTAGGCCATTCCAGTTATTGGTTTCGAGTATCAGACCAGCGAAAATTTTGATGGTTTCTCAACCATTCCTTAACTTCAAACTCCCATATCTCGCGAACGGTTTCACGAACTCGAGAAATTCCTGCTGCATCTGAAAGCAGAAGCTCGCACAATTACAACGGTATGTGTATTTTTGCCCTAGGCAATAGTAGCTATTGGTTTAGAGTATCAGACTTGCGAAAATTTTGATGATTCCTCAACCATTCCTTAACTTCAAACTCCCATATCTCGCGAACGGATTACCAACTCGAGAAATTCCAGTTGCATCTGAAAGCATAATCTCTCCCGATTACAACGGTATTTATATTTTTGCCCTAGGCCATAGCAGTTACTGGTTTCGAGTATCAGACTTGCGAAAATTTTGATGATTTCTCAACCATTCCTTAACTTCAAACTCCCATATCTCGCGAACGGATTGACGAACTAGAGAAATTCCAGTAGCATCTGAAAGCAGAAACTCGCCCGATTACAGTGGTATGTGTACTTTTCCCCTAGGCCATTCCAGTTATTGGTTTCGCGTATCAGACCAGCGAAAATTTTGATGGTTTCTCAACCATTCCTTAACTTCGAACTCCCATATCTCGCGAACGGTTTCACGAACTCGAGAAATTCCTGCTGCATCTGAAAGCAGAAGCTCGCCCAATTACAACGGTATGTGTATTTTTGCCCTAGGCAATAGTAGTTATTGGTTTCGAGTATCAGACTTGCGAAAATTTTGATGATTCCTCAACCATTCCTTAACTTCAAACTCCCATATCTCGCGAACGGATTACCAACTCGAGAAATTCCAGTTGCATCTGAAAGCGTAATCTCGCCCAATTACAACGGTATGTGTATTTTTGCCATAGGCCATAGCAGTTATTGGTTTCGAGTATCAGACTTGCGAAAATTTTAATGGTTTCTCAACCATTCCTTAACTCCAAACTCCCATATCTCGCGAACGGATTGACGAACTCGAGAAGTTTCTGCTGCATCTGAAAGCAGAAACTCGCCCGATTACAACGGTTTGAGTATTTTTGCCCTAAGCAATAGTAGTTATTGCTTTCGAGTATCAGACTTGCGAAAATTTTGATGATTTCTCAACCATTCCCTAACTTCAAACTCCCGTATCTCGCGAACGGATTACCAACTCGAGAAATTCCAGTTGCACCTGAAAGCATAATCTCGCCCGATTACAACGGTATTTGTATTTTTGCCCTAGGCCATAGCAGTTACTGGTTTCGAGTATCAGACTTGCGAAAATTTTGATGATTTCTCAACCATTCCTTAACTTCAAACTCCCATATCTCGCGAACGGATTGACGAACTCGAGAAATTCCTGTTGCATCTGAAAGCAGAAGCTCGCCCAATTACAACGTTATGTGTATTTTTGTCCAAGGCCATAGCAGTTATTGGTTCCGAGTATCAGACTTGCGAAAATTTTAATGGTTTCTCAATCATTCCTTAACTTCAAACTCCTATACCTCGCGAACGGATTGACGAACTGGAGAAATTCCTGCTGAATCTGAAAGCAGAAACTCGCCCGATTACAGTGGTATGTGTACTTTTCCCCTAGGCCATTCCAGTTATTGGTTTCGAGTATCAGACCAGCGAAAATTTTGATGGTTTCTCAACCATTCCTTAACTTCAAACTCCCATATCTCGCGAACGGTTTCACGAACTCGAGAAATTCCTGCTGCATCTGAAAGCAGAAGCTCGCACAATTACAACGGTATGTGTATTTTTGCCCTAGGCAATAGTAGCTATTGGTTTAGAGTATCAGACTTGCGAAAATTTTGATGATTCCTCAACCATTCCTTAACTTCAAACTCCCATATCTCGCGAACGGATTACCAACTCGAGAAATTCCAGTTGCATCTGAAAGCATAATCTCTCCCGATTACAACGGTATTTATATTTTTGCCCTAGGCCATAGCAGTTACTGGTTTCGAGTATCAGACTTGCGAAAATTTGGATGATTTCTCAACCATTCCGTAACTTCAAACTCCCATATCTCGCGAACGGATTGACGAACTAGAGAAATTCCAGTTGCATCTGAAAGCAGAAACTCGCCCGATTACTGTGGTATGTGTACTTTTCCCCTAGGCCATTCCAGTTATTGGTTTCGAGTATCAGACCAGCGAAAATTTTGATGGTCTCTCAACCATTCCTTAACTTCGAACTCCCATATCTCGCGAACGGATTACCAACTCGAGAAATTCCAGGTGCATCTAAAAGCATAATCTCGCCCGATTACAATGGTATGTGTATTTTTGCCCTAGGCCATACCAGTTATTGGTTTCGAGTATCAGACTTGCGAAAATTTTGATGGTATCTCAACCATTCCTTAACTTCAAACTCCCATATCTCGCGAACGGATTGACGAACTCGAGAAATTCCTGTTGCAGCTGAAGGTAGAAGATCGCCCGATTACAACGGTAAGTGTATTTTTGCCCTAGGCAATAGTAGTTATTGGTTTCGAGTATCAGACTTGCGAAAATTTGGATGATTTCTCAACCAATCCCTAACTTCAAACTCCCATATCTCGCGAACGGATTACCAACTCGAGAAATTCCAGTTGCATCTGAAAGCATAATCTCTCCCGATTACAACGGTATTTATATTTTTGCCCTAGGCCATAGCAGTTACTGGTTTCGAGTATCAGACTTGCGAAAATTTTGATGATTTCTCAACCATTCCTTAACTTCAAACTCCCATATCTCGCGAACGGATTGACGAACTAGAGAAATTCCAGTAGCATCTGAAAGCAGAAACTCGCCCGATTACAGTGGTATGTGTACTTTTCCCCTAGGCCATTCCAGTTATTGGTTTCGCGTATCAGACCAGCGAAAATTTTGATGATTCCTCAACCATTCCTTAACTTCAAACTCCCATATCTCGCGAACGGATTACCAACTCGTGAAATTCCAGTTGCATCTGAAAGCGTAATCTCGCCCGATTACAACGGTATTTGTATTTTTGCCCTAGGCCATAGCAGTTATTGGTTTCGAGTGTCAGACTTACTAAAATTTTGATAGTTTCTCAACCATTCCTTAACTTCAAACTCCCATATCTCGCGAACGGATTGACGAACTCGAGAAATTCCTGTTGCATCTGAAAGCAGAAGCACGATCGATTACAACGGAATGTGTATTTTTGCCCTAGGCAATAGTAGTTATTGGTTTCAAGTATCAGACTTGCGAAAACTGTGATGGTTTCTCAACCATTCCTTAACTTCAAACTCCCATATCTCGCGAACGGATTGACGAACTGGAGAAATTCCTGCTGCATCTGAAAGCAGAAACTCGCCCGATTACAACGGTTTGAGTATTTTTCCCTAGGCAATAGTAGTTATTGGTTTCGAGTATCAGACTTGCGAAAATTTTGATGATTTCTCAACCATTCCTTAACTTCAAACCCCCATATCTCGCGAACGGATTGACGAACTCGAGAAATTCCAGTTGCATCTAAAAGCATAATCTCGCCCGATTACAATGGTATGTGTATTTTTCCCCTGGGCCATAGCAGTTATTGGTTTCGAGTATCAGACTTGCGAAAATTTTGATGGTTTCTCAACCATTCCTTAACTTCAAACTCCCATATCTCGCGAACGGATTGACGAACTCGGGAAATTCCTGTTGCATCTGAAGGTAGAAGATCGCCCGATTACAACGGTAAGTGTATTTTTGCCCTAGGCAATAGTAGTTATTGTTTTCGAGTATCAGACTTGCGAAAATTTGGATGATTTCTCAACCATTCCTTAACTTAAAACTCCCATATCTCGCGAAGGGATTACCAACTCGGGAAATTCCAGTTGCATCTGAAAGCATAATCTCGCACGATTACAACGGTATTTGTATTTTTGCCCTAGGCCATAGCAGTTACTGGTTTCGAGTATCAGACTTGCTAAAATTTGGATGGTTCCTTAACCATTCCTTAACTTCAAACTCCCATATCTCGCGAACGGATTGACGAACTAGAGAAATTCCAGTTGCATCTGAAAGCAGGAACTCGCCCGATTACAACGGTATGTGTATTTTTGCCCTAGGCATTAGTAGTTATTGGTTTCGAGTATCAGACTTGCGAAAATTTTGAAGGTTTCTCAAACATTCCTTAACTTCAAACCCCCATATCTCGCGAACGGATTGATGAACTCGAGAAATTCCTGCTGCATCTGAAAGTAGAAGCTCGCCCGATAACAACGGTATGTGTATTTTTGCCCTAGGCAATAGTAGTTATTGGTTTCGTGTATCAGACTTGCGAAAATTTGGATGATTTCTCAACCATTCCTTAACATCAAACTCCCATATCTCGCGAACTGATTACCAACTCGAGAAATTCCAGTTGCATCTGAAAGCGTAATCTCGCCCAATTACAACGGTATGTGTATTTTTGCCATAGGCCATAGCAGTTATTGGTTTCGAGTATCAGACTTGCGAAAATTTTAATGGTTTCTCAACCATTCCTTAACTCCAAACTCCCATATCTCGCGAACGGATTGACGAACTCGAGAAATTCCTGCTGCATCTGAAAGCAGAAACTCGCCCGATTACAACGGTTTGAGTATTTTTGCCTTAGGCAATAGTAGTTATTGGTTTCGAGTATCAGACTTGCGAAAATTTTGATGTTTTCTCAACCATTCCTTAACTTCAAACTCCCATATCTCGCGAACGGATTACCAACTCGAGAAATTCCAGGTGCATCTAAAAGCATAATCTCGCCCGATTACAACGGTATTTGTATTTTTGCCCTAGGCCATAGCAGTTACTGGTTTCGAGTATCAGACTTGCGAAAATTTTGATGATTTCTCAACCATTCCTTAACTTCAAACTCCCATATCTCGCGAACGGATTGACGAACTCGAGAAATTCCTGTTGCATCTGAAAGCAGAAGCTCGCCCAATTACAACGTTATGTGTATTTTTGTCCAAGGCCATAGCAGTTATTGGTTCCGAGTATCAGACTTGCGAAAATTTTAATGGTTTCTCAATCATTCCTTAAATTCAAACTCCTATACCTCGCGAACGGATTGACGAACTGGAGAAGTTCCTGCTGAATCTGAAAGCAGAAACTCGCCCGGTTGCAGTGGTATGTGTACTTTTCCCCTAGGCCATTCCAGTTATTGGTTTCGAGTATCAGACCAGCGAAAATTTTGATGGTTTCTCAACCATTCCTTAACTTCAAACTCCCATATCTCGCGAACGGTTTCACGAACTCGAGAAATTCCTGCTGCATCTGAAAGCAGAAGCTCGCACAATTACAACGGTATGTGTATTTTTGCCCTAGGCAATAGTAGCTATTGGTTTAGAGTATCAGACTTGCGAAAATTTTGATGATTCCTCAACCATTCCTTAACTTCAAACTCCCATATCTCGCGAACGGATTACCAACTCGTGAAATTCCAGTTGCATCTGAAAGCGTAATCTCGCCCGATTACAACGGTGTTTGTATTTTTGCCCTAGGCCATAGCAGTTATTGGTTTCGAGTATCAGACTTACTAAAATTTTGATAGTTTCTCAACCATTCCTTAACTTCAAACTCCCATATCTCGCGAACGGATTGACGAACTCGAGAAATTCCTGTTGCATCTGAAAGCAGAAGCACGATCGATTACAACGGAATGTGTATTTTTGCCCTAGGCAATAGTAGTTATTGGTTTCAAGTATCAGACTTGCGAAAACTGTGATGGTTTCTCAACCATTCCTTAACTTCAAACTCCCATATCTCGCGAACGGATTGACGAACTGGAGAAATTCCTGCTGCATCTGAAAGCAGAAACTCGCCCGATTACAACGGTTTGAGTATTTTTCCCTAGGCAATAGTAGTTATTGGTTTCGAGTATCAGACTTGCGAAAATTTTGATGATTTCTCAACCATTCCTTAACTTCAAACTCCCATATCTCGCGAACGGATTGACGAACTCGAGAAATTCCAGTTGCATCTAAAAGCATAATCTCGCCCGATTACAATGGTATGTGTATTTTTCCACTGGGCCATAGCAGTTATTGGTTTCGAGTATCAGACTTACTAAAATTTTGATAGTTTCTCAACCATTCCTTAACTTCAAACTCCCATATCTCGCGAACGGATTGACGAACTCGAGAAATTCCAGTTGCATCTAAAAGCATAATCTCGCCCGATTACAATGGTATGTGTATTTTTCCCCTGGGCCATAGCAGTTATTGGTTTCGAGTATCAGACTTGCGAAAATTTTGATGGTTTCTCAACCATTCCTTAACTTCAAACTCCCATATCTCGCGAACGGATTGACGAACTCGGGAAATTCCTGTTGCATCTGAAGGTAGAAGATCGCCCGATTACAACGGTAAGTGTATTTTTGCCCTAGGCAATAGTAGTTATTGTTTTCGAGTATCAGACTTGCGAAAATTTGGATGATTTCTCAACCATTCCTTAACTTAAAACTCCCATATCTCGCGAAGGGATTACCAACTCGGGAAATTCCTGTTGCATCTGAAAGCATAATCTCGCACGATTACAACGGTATTTGTATTTTTGCCCTAGGCCATAGCAGTTACTGGTTTCGAGTATCAGACTTGCTAAAATTTGGATGGTTCCTCAACCATTCCTTAACTTCAAACTCCCATATCTCGCGAACGGATTGACGAACTAGAGAAATTCCAGTTGCATCTGAAAGCAGGAACTCGCCCGATTACAACGGTATGTGTATTTTTGCCCTAGGCATTAGTAGTTATTGGTTTCGAGTATCAGACTTGCGAAAATTTTAATGGTTTCTCAACCATTCCTTAACTCCAAACTCCCATATCTCGCGAACGGATTGACGAACTCGAGAAATTCCTGCTGCATCTGAAAGCAGAAACTCGCCCGATTACAATGGTTTGAGTATTTTTGCCTTAGGCAATAGTAGTTATTGGTTTCGAGTATCAGACTTGCGAAAATTTTGATGTTTTCTCAACCATTCCTTAACTTCAAACACCCATATCTCGCGAACGGATTACCAACTCGAGAAATTCCAGGTGCATCTAAAAGCATAATCTCGCCCGATTACAATGGTATGTGTATTTTTGCCCTAGGCCATAGCAGTTATTGGTTTCGAGTATCAGACTTGCGAAAATTTTGATGGTTTCTCAACCATTCCTTAACTTCAAACTCCCATATCTCGCGAACGGATTGACGAACTCGAGAAATTCCTGTTGCATCTGAAGGTAGAAGATTGCCCGTTTACAACGTTAAGTGTATTTTTGCCCTAGGCAATAGTAGTTATTGGTTTCGAGTATCAGACTTGCGAAAATTTGGATGATTTCTCAACCATTCCCTAACTTCAAACTCCCATATCTCGCGAACGGAGTACCAACTCGAGAAATTCCAGTTGCATCTGAAAGCATAATCTCGCCCGATTACAGCGGTATTTGTATTTTTGCCCTAGGCCATAGCAGTTACTGGTTTCGAGTATCAGACTTGCGAAAATTTTGATGATTTCTCAACCATTCCTTAACTTGAAACTCCCATATCTCGCGAACGGATTGACGAACTCGAGAAATTCCTGTTGCATCTGAAAGCAGAAGCTCGCCCAATTACAACGGTATGTGTATTTTTGTCCAAGGCAATAGCAGTTATTGGTTCCGAGTATCAGACTTGCGAAAATTTTAATGGTTTCTCAACCATTCCTTAACTTCAAACTCCCATATCTCGCGAACGGATTGACGAACTGGAGAAATTCCTGCTGCATCTGAAAGCAGAAACTCGCCCGATTACAGTGGTATGTGTACTTTTCCCCTAGGCCATTCCAGTTATTGGTTTCGAGTATCAGACCAGCGAAAATTTTGATGGTTTCTCAACCATTCCTTAACTTCAAACTCCCATATCTCGCGAACGGTTTCACGAACTCGAGAAATTCCTGCTGCATCTGAAAGCAGAAGCTCGCACAATTACAACGGTATGTGTATTTTTGCCCTAGGCAATAGTAGTTATTGGTTTAGAGTATCAGACTTGCGAAAATTTTGATGATTCCTCAACCATTCCTTAACTTCAAACTCCCATATCTCGCGAACGGATTACCAACTCGGGAAATTCCAGTTGCATCTGAAAGCATAATCTCGCCCGATTACAACGGTATTTGTATTTTTGCCCTAGGCCATAGCAGTTACTGGTTTCGAGTATCAGACTTGCTAAAATTTGGATGGTTCCTCAACCATTCCTTAACTTCAAACTCCCATATCTCGCGAACGGATTGACGAACTAGAGAAATTCCAGTTGCATCTGAAAGCAGGAACTCGCCCGATTACAACGGTATGTGTATTTTTGCCCTAGGCATTAGTAGTTATTGGTTTCGAGTATCAGACTTGCGAAAATTTTGAAGGTTTCTCAAACATTCCTTAACTTCAAACCCCCATATCTCGCGAACGGATTGATGAACTCGAGAAATTCCTGCTGCATCTGAAAGTAGAAGCTCGCCCGATAACAACGGTATGTGTATTTTTGCCCTAGGCAATAGTAGTTATTGGTTTCGTGTATCAGACTTGCGAAAATTTGGATGATTTCTCAACCATTCCTTAACATCAAACTCCCATATCTCGCGAACTGATTACCAACTCGAGAAATTCCAGTTGCATCTGAAAGCGTAATCTCGCCCAATTACAACGGTATGTGTATTTTTGCCATAGGCCATAGCAGTTATTGGTTTCGAGTATCAGACTTGCGAAAATTTTAATGGTTTCTCAACCATTCCTTAACTCCAAACTCCCATATCTCGCGAACGGATTGACGAACTCGAGAAATTCCTGCTGCATCTGAAAGCAGAAACTCGCCCGATTACAACGGTTTGAGTATTTTTGCCTTAGGCAATAGTAGTTATTGGTTTCGAGTATCAGACTTGCGAAAATTTTGATGTTTTCTCAACCATTCCTTAACTTCAAACTCCCATATCTCGCGAACGGATTACCAACTCGAGAAATTCCAGGTGCATCTAAAAGCATAATCTCGCCCGATTACAATGGTATGTGTATTTTTGCCCTAGGCCATAGCAGTTATTGGTTTCGAGTATCAGACTTGCGAAAATTTTGATGGTTTCTCAACCATTCCTTAACTTCAAACTCCCATATCTCGCGAACGGATTGACGAACTCGAGAAATTCCTGTTGCATCTGAAGGTAGAAGATCGCCCGATTACAACGTTAAGTGTATTTTTGCCCTAGGCAATAGTAGTTATTGGTTTCGAGTATCAGACTTGCGAAAATTTGGATGATTTCTCAACCATTCCCTAACTTCAAACTCCCATATCTCGCGAACGGAGTACCAACTCGAGAAATTCCAGTTGCATCTGAAAGCATAATCTCGCCCGATTACAGCGGTATTTGTATTTTTGCCCTAGGCCATAGCAGTTACTGGTTTCGAGTATCAGACTTGCGAAAATTTTGATGATTTCTCAACCATTCCTTAACTTGAAACTCCCATATCTCGCGAACGGATTGACGAACTCGAGAAATTCCTGTTGCATCTGAAAGCAGAAGCTCGCCCAATTACAACGGTATGTGTATTTTTGTCCAAGGCAATAGCAGTTATTGGTTCCGAGTATCAGACTTGCGAAAATTTTAATGGTTTCTCAACCATTCCTTAACTTCAAACTCCCATATCTCGCGAACGGATTGACGAACTGGAGAAATTCCTGCTGCATCTGAAAGCAGAAACTCGCCCGATTACAGTGGTATGTGTACTTTTCCCCTAGGCCATTCCAGTTATTGGTTTCGAGTATCAGACCAGCGAAAATTTTGATGGTTTCTCAACCATTCCTTAACTTCAAACTCCAATATCTCGCGAACGGTTTCATGAACTCGAGAAATTCCTGCTGCATCTGAAAGCAGAAGCTCGCACAATTACAACGGTATGTGTATTTTTGCCCTAGGCAATAGTAGTTATTGGTTTAGAGTATCAGACTTGCGAAAATTTTGATGATTCCTCAACCATTCCTTAACTTCAAACTCCCATATCTCGCGAACGGATTACCAACTCGGGAAATTCCAGTTGCATCTGAAAGCATAATCTCGCCCGATTACAACGGTATTTGTATTTTTGCCCTAGGCCATAGCAGTTACTGGTTTCGAGTATCAGACTTGCTAAAATTTGGATGGTTCCTCAACCATTCCTTAACTTCAAACTCCCATATCTCGCGAACGGATTGACGAACTAGAGAAATTCCAGTTGCATCTGAAAGCAGGAACTCGCCCGATTACAACGGTATGTGTATTTTTGCCCTAGGCATTAGTAGTTATTGGTTTCGAGTATCAGACTTGCGAAAATTTTGAAGGTTTCTCAAACATTCCTTAACTTCAAACCCCCATATCTCGCGAACGGATTGATGAACTCGAGAAATTCCTGCTGCATCTGAAAGTAGAAGCTCGCCCGATAACAACGGTATGTGTATTTTTGCCCTAGGCAATAGTAGTTATTGGTTTCGTGTATCAGACTTGCGAAAATTTGGATGATTTCTCAACCATTCCTTAACATCAAACTCCCATATCTCGCGAACTGATTACCAACTCGAGAAATTCCAGTTGCATCTGAAAGCGTAATCTCGCCCAATTACAACGGTATGTGTATTTTTGCCATAGGCCATAGCAGTTATTGGTTTCGAGTATCAGACTTGCGAAAATTTTAATGGTTTCTCAACCATTCCTTAACTCCAAACTCCCATATCTCGCGAACGGATTGACGAACTCGAGAAATTCCTGCTGCATCTGAAAGCAGAAACTCGCCCGATTACAACGGTTTGAGTATTTTTGCCTTAGGCAATAGTAGTTATTGGTTTCGAGTATCAGACTTGCGAAAATTTTGATGTGTTCTCAACCATTCCTTAACTTCAAACTCCCATATCTCGCGAACGGATTACCAACTCGAGAAATTCCAGGTGCATCTAAAAGCATAATCTCGCCCGATTACAATGGTATGTGTATTTTTGCCCTAGGCCATAGCAGTTATTGGTTTCGTGTATCAGACTTGCGAAAATTTTGATGGTTTCTCAACCATTCCTTAACTTCAAACTCCCATATCTCGCGAACGGATTGACGAACTCGAGAAATTCCTGTTGCATCTGAAGGTAGAAGATTGCCCGTTTACAACGTTAAGTGTATTTTTGCCCTAGGCAATAGTAGTTATTGGTTTCGAGTATCAGACTTGCGAAAATTTGGATGATTTCTCAACCATTCCCTAACTTCAAACTCCCATATCTCGCGAACGGAGTACCAACTCGAGAAATTCCAGTTGCATCTGAAAGCATAATCTCGCCCGATTACAGCGGTATTTGTATTTTTGCCCTAGGCCATAGCAGTTACTGGTTTCGAGTATCAGACTTGCGAAAATTTTGATGATTTCTCAACCATTCCTTAACTTGAAACTCCCATATCTCGCGAACGGATTGACGAACTCGAGAAATTCCTGTTGCATCTGAAAGCAGAAGCTCGCCCAATTACAACGGTATGTGTATTTTTGTCCAAGGCAATAGCAGTTATTGGTTCCGAGTATCAGACTTGCGAAAATTTTAATGGTTTCTCAACCATTCCTTAACTTCAAACTCCCATATCTCGCGAACGGATTGACGAACTGGAGAAATTCCTGCTGCATCTGAAAGCAGAAACTCGCCCGACTACAGTGGTATGTATACTTTTCCCCTAGGCCATTCCAGTTATTGGTTTCGAGTATCAGACCAGCGAAAATTTTGATGGTTTCTCAACCATTCCTTAACTTCAAACTCCCATATCTCGCGAACGGTTTCACGAACTCGAGAAATTCCTGCTGCATCTGAAAGCAGAAGCTCGCACAATTACAACGGTATGTGTATTTTTGCCCTAGGCAATAGTAGTTATTGGTTTAGAGTATCAGACTTGCGAAAATTTTGATGATTCCTCAACCATTCCTTAACTTCAAACTCCCATATCTCGCGAACGGATTACCAACTCGGGAAATTCCAGTTGCATCTGAAAGCATAATCTCGCCCGATTACAACGGTATTTGTATTTTTGCCCTAGGCCATAGCAGTTACTGGTTTCGAGTATCAGACTTGCTAAAATTTGGATGGTTCCTCAACCATTCCTTAACTTCAAACTCCCATATCTCGCGAACGGATTGACGAACTAGAGAAATTCCAGTTGCATCTGAAAGCAGGAACTCGCCCGATTACAACGGTATGTGTATTTTTGCCCTAGGCATTAGTAGTTATTGGTTTCGAGTATCAGACTTGCGAAAATTTTGAAGGTTTCTCAAACATTCCTTAACTTCAAACCCCCATATCTCGCGAACGGATTGATGAACTCGAGAAATTCCTGCTGCATCTGAAAGTAGAAGCTCGCCCGATAACAACGGTATGTGTATTTTTGCCCTAGGCAATAGTAGTTATTGGTTTCGTGTATCAGACTTGCGAAAATTTGGATGATTTCTCAACCATTCCTTAACATCAAACTCCCATATCTCGCGAACTGATTACCAACTCGAGAAATTCCAGTTGCATCTGAAAGCGTAATCTCGCCCAATTACAACGGTATGTGTATTTTTGCCATAGGCCATAGCAGTTATTGGTTTCGAGTATCAGACTTGCGAAAATTTTAATGGTTTCTCAACCATTCCTTAACTCCAAACTCCCATATCTCGCGAACGGATTGACGAACTCGAGAAATTCCTGCTGCATCTGAAAGCAGAAACTCGCCCGATTACAACGGTTTGAGTATTTTTGCCTTAGGCAATAGTAGTTATTGGTTTCGAGTATCAGACTTGCGAAAATTTTGATGTTTTCTCAACCATTCCTTAACTTCAAACTCCCATATCTCGCGAACGGATTACCAACTCGAGAAATTCCAGGTGCATCTAAAAGCATAATCTCGCCCGATTACAATGGTATGTGTATTTTTGCCCTAGGCCATAGCAGTTATTGGTTTCGAGTATCAGACTTGCGAAAATTTTGATGGTTTCTCAACCATTCCTTAACTTCAAACTCCCATATCTCGCGAACGGATTGACGAACTCGAGAAATTCCTGTTGCATCTGAAGGTAGAAGATCGCCCGATTACAACGTTAAGTGTATTTTTGCCCTAGGCAATAGTAGTTATTGGTTTCGAGTATCAGACTTGCGAAAATTTGGATGATTTCTCAACCATTCCCTAACTTCAAACTCCCATATCTCGCGAACGGAGTACCAACTCGAGAAATTCCAGTTGCATCTGAAAGCATAATCTCGCCCGATTACAGCGGTATTTGTATTTTTGCCCTAGGCCATAGCAGTTACTGGTTTCGAGTATCAGACTTGCGAAAATTTTGATGATTTCTCAACCATTCCTTAACTTGAAACTCCCATATCTCGCGAACGCATTGACGAACTCGAGAAATTCCTGTTGCATCTGAAAGCAGAAGCTCGCCCAATTACAACGGTATGTGTATTTTTGTCCAAGGCAATAGCAGTTATTGGTTCCGAGTATCAGACTTGCGAAAATTTTAATGGTTTCTCAACCATTCCTTAACTTCAAACTCCCATATCTCGCGAACGGATTGACGAACTGGAGAAATTCCTGCTGCATCTGAAAGCAGAAACTCGCCCGATTACAGTGGTATGTGTACTTTTCCCCTAGGCCATTCCAGTTATTGGTTTCGAGTATCAGACCAGCGAAAATTTTGATGGTTTCTCAACCATTCCTTAACTTCAAACTCCAATATCTCGCGAACGGTTTCACGAACTCGAGAAATTCCTGCTGCATCTGAAAGCAGAAGCTCGCACAATTACAACGGTATGTGTATTTTTGCCCTAGGCAATAGTAGTTATTGGTTTAGAGTATCAGACTTGCGAAAATTTTGATGATTCCTCAACCATTCCTTAACTTCAAACTCCCATATCTCGCGAACGGATTACCAACTCGGGAAATTCCAGTTGCATCTGAAAGCATAATCTCGCCCGATTACAACGGTATTTGTATTTTTGCCCTAGGCCATAGCAGTTACTGGTTTCGAGTATCAGACTTGCTAAAATTTGGATGGTTCCTCAACCATTCCTTAACTTCAAACTCCCATATCTCGCGAACGGATTGACGAACTAGAGAAATTCCAGTTGCATCTGAAAGCAGGAACTCGCCCGATTACAACGGTATGTGTATTTTTGCCCTAGGCATTAGTAGTTATTGGTTTCGAGTATCAGACTTGCGAAAATTTTGAAGGTTTCTCAAACATTCCTTAACTTCAAACCCCCATATCTCGCGAACGGATTGATGAACTCGAGAAATTCCTGCTGCATCTGAAAGTAGAAGCTCGCCCGATAACAACGGTATGTGTATTTTTGCCCTAGGCAATAGTAGTTATTGGTTTCGTGTATCAGACTTGCGAAAATTTGGATGATTTCTCAACCATTCCTTAACATCAAACTCCCATATCTCGCGAACTGATTACCAACTCTTGAAATTCCAGTTGCATCTGAAAGCGTAATCTCGCCCAATTACAACGGTATGTGTATTTTTGCCATAGGCCATAGCAGTTATTGGTTTCGAGTATCAGACTTGCGAAAATTTTAATGGTTTCTCAACCATTCCTTAACTCCAAACTCCCATATCTCGCGAACGGATTGACGAACTCGAGAAATTCCTGCTGCATCTGAAAGCAGAAACTCGCCCGATTACAACGGTTTGAGTATTTTTGCCTTAGGCAATAGTAGTTATTGGTTTCGAGTATCAGACTTGCGAAAATTTTGATGTTTTCTCAAACATTCCTTAACTTCAAACTCCCATATCTCGCGAACGGATTACCAACTCGAGAAATTCCAGGTGCATCTAAAAGCATAATCTCGCCCGATTACAATGGTATGTGTATTTTTGCCCTAGGCCATAGCAGTTATTGGTTTCGAGTATCAGACTTGCGAAAATTTTGATGGTTTCTCAACCATTCCTTAACTTCAAACTCCCATATCTCGCGAACGGATTGACGAACTCGAGAAATTCCTGTTGCATCTGAAGGTAGAAGATCGCCCGATTACAACGTTAAGTGTATTTTTGCCCTAGGCAATAGTAGTTATTGGTTTCGAGTATCAGACTTGCGAAAATTTGGATGATTTCTCAACCATTCCCTAACTTCAAACTCCCATATCTCGCGAACGGAGTACCAACTCGAGAAATTCCAGTTGCATCTGAAAGCATAATCTCGCCCGATTACAGCGGTATTTGTATTTTTGCCCTAGGCCATAGCAGTTACTGGTTTCGAGTATCAGACTCGCGAAAATTTTGATGATTTCTCAACCATTCCTTAACTTGAAACTCCCATATCTCGCGAACGGATTGACGAACTCGAGAAATTCCTGTTGCATCTGAAAGCAGAAACTCGCCCGATTACAACGGTTTGAGTATTTTTGCCTTAGGCAATAGTAGTTATTGGTTTCGAGTATCAGACTTGCGAAAATTTTGATGTTTTCTCAACCATTCCTTAACTTCAAACTCCCATATCTCGCGAACGGATTACCAACTCGAGAAATTCCAGGTGCATCTAAAAGCATAATCTCGCCCGATTACAATGGTATGTGTATTTTTGCCCTAGGCCATAGCAGTTATTGGTTTCGAGTATCAGACTTGCGAAAATTTTGATTGTTTCTCAACCATTCCTTAACTTCAAACTCCCATATCTCGCGAACGGATTGACGAACTCGA
Organism: Ptiloglossa arizonensis; assembly: GCF_051014685.1. Lineage (NCBI taxonomy): Eukaryota > Metazoa > Arthropoda > Insecta > Hymenoptera > Colletidae > Ptiloglossa > Ptiloglossa arizonensis. Next base: position 1,040,606 of record NW_027478411.1, on the reverse strand, counting down.
GAAATTCCTGTTGCATCTGAAGGTAGAAGATCGCCCGATTACAACGTTAAGTGTATTTTTGCCCTAGGCAATAGTAGTTATTGGTTTCGAGTATCAGACTTGCGAAAATTTGGATGATTTCTCAACCATTCCCTAACTTCAAACTCCCATATCTCGCGAACGGAGTACCAACTCGAGAAATTCCAGTTGCATCTGAAAGCATAATCTCGCCCGATTACAGCGGTATTTGTATTTTTGCCCTAGGCCATAGCAGTTACTGGTTTCGAGTATCAGACTTGCGAAAATTTTGATGATTTCTCAACCATTCCTTAACTTGAAACTCCCATATCTCGCGAACGGATTGACGAACTCGAGAAATTCCTGTTGCATCTGAAAGCAGAAGCTCGCCCAATTACAACGGTATGTGTATTTTTGTCCAAGGCAATAGCAGTTATTAGTTCCGAGTATCAGACTTGCGAAAATTTTAATGGTTTCTCAACCATTCCTTAACTTCAAACTCCCATACCTCGCGAACGGATTGACGAACTGGGGAAATTCCTGCTGCATCTGAAAGCAGAAACTCGCCCGATTACAGTGGTATGTGTACTTTTCCACTAGGCCATTCCAGTTATTGGTTTCGAGTATCAGACCAGCGAAAATTTTGATGGTTTCTCAACCATTCCTTAACTTCAAACTCCCATATCTCGCGAACGGATTGACGAACTCGAGAAATTCCTGTTGCATCTGAAGGTAGAAGATCGCCCGATTACAACGTTAAGTGTATTTTTGCCCTAGGCAATAGTAGTTATTGGTTTCGAGTATCAGACTTGCGAAAATTTGGATGATTTCTCAACCATTCCCTAACTTCAAACTCCCATATCTCGCGAACGGAGTACCAACTCGAGAAATTCCAGTTGCATCTGAAAGCATAATCTCGCCCGATTACAGCGGTATGTGTATTTTTGCCCTAGGCAATAGTAGTTATTGGTTTAGAGTATCAGACTTGCGAAAATTTTGATGATTCCTCAACCATTCCTTAACTTCAAACTCCCATATCCCGCGAACGGATTACCAACTCGAGAAATTCCAGTTGCATCTGAAAGCGTAATCTCGCCCGATTACAACGGTATTTGTATTTTTGCCCTAGGCCATAGCAGTTATTGGTTTCGAGTATCAGACTTACTAAAATTTTGATAGTTTCTCAACCATTCCTTAACTTCAAACTCCCATATCTCGCGAACGGATTGACGAACTGGAGAAATTCCTGCTGCATCTGAAAGCAGAAACTCGCCCGATTACAGTGGTATGTGTACTTTTCCCCTAGGCCATTCCAGTTATTGGTTTCGAGTATCAGACCAGCGAAAATTTTGATGGTTTCTCATCCATTCCTTAACTTCAAACTCCCATATCTCGCGAACGGTTTCACGAACTCGAGAAATTCCTGCTGCATCTGAAAGCAGAAGCTCGCACAATTACAACGGTATGTGTATTTTTGCCCTAGGCAATAGTAGTTATTGGTTTCAAGTATCAGGCTTGCGAAAATTGTGATGGTTTCTCAACCATTCCTTAACTTCAAACTCCCACATCTCGCGAACGGATTGACGAACTGGAGAAATTCCTGCTGCATCTGAAAGCAGAAACTCGCCCGATTACAACGGTTTGAGTGTTTTTCCCTAGGCAATAGTAGTTATTGGTTTCGAGTACCAGACTTGCGAAAATTTTGATGATTTCTCAACCATTCCTTAACTTCAAACTCCCATATCTCGCGAACGGATTACCAACACGAGAAATTCCAGTTGCATCTAAAAGCATAATCTCGCCCGATTACAATGGTATGTGTATTTTTGCCCTAGGCCATAGCAGTTATTGGTTTCGAGTATCAGACTTGCGAAAATTTTGATGGTTTCTCAACCATTCCTTAACTTCAAACTCCCATATCTCGCGAACGGATTGACGAACTGGAGAAATTCCTACTGCATCTGAAAGCAGAAACTCGCACGATTACAATGGTATGTGTATTTTTGCCCTAGGCCATAGCAGTTATTGGTTTCGAGTATCAGACTTGCGAAAATTTTGATGGTTTCTCAACCATTCCTTAACTTCAAACTCCCATATCTCGCGAACGGATTGACGAACTCGAGAAATTCCTGTTGCATCTGAAGGTAGAAGATCGCCCGATTACAACGGTAAGTGTATTTTTGCCCTAGGCAATAGTAGTTATCGGTTTCGAGTATCAGACTTGCGAAAATTTGGATGATATCTCAACCATTCCTTAACTTAAAACTCCCATATCTCGCGAAGGGATTACCAACTAGGGAAATTCCAGTTGCATCTGAAAGCATAATCTCGCCCGATTACAACGGTATTTGTATTTTTGCCCTAGGCCATAGCAGTTACTGGTTTCGAGTATCAGACTTGCTAAAATTTGGATGGTTTCTCAACCATTCCTTAACTTCAAACTCCCATATCTCGCGAACGGATTGACGAACTAGAGAAATTCCAGTTGCATCTGAAAGCAGAAACTCGCCCGATTGCAACGGTATGTGTATTTTTGCCCTAGGCATTAGTAGTTATTGGTTTCGAGTATCAGACTTGCGAAAATTTTGAAGGTTTCTCAAACATTCCTTAACTTCAAACCCCCATATCTCGCGAACGGATTGATGAACTCGAGAAATTCCTGCTGCATCTGAAAGTAGAAGCTCGCCCGATAACAACGGTATGTGCATTTTTGCCCTAGGCAATAGTAGTTATTGGTTTCGTGTATCAGACTTGCAAAAATTTTGATGGCTTCTCAACCATTCGTTAACTTCAAACTACCATATCTCGTGAACGGATTGACGAACTCGAGAAATTCCAGTTGCATCTGAAAGCAGAAACTCGCCCGATTACAACGGTATGTTTATTTTGGCCCTAGGCAATAGTAGTTATTGATTTCGAGTATCAGACTTGCGAAAATTTTGATGATTTCTCAACCATTTCTTAACTTGAAACTCCCATATCTCGCGAACGGATTGACGAACTCGAGAAATTCCTGTTGCATCTGAAAGCAGAAGCTCGCCCAATTACAACGGTATGTGTATTTTTGTCCAAGGCAATAGCAGTTATTGGTTCCGAGTATCAGACTTGCGAAAATTTTAATGGTTTCTCAACCATTCCTTAACTTCAAACTCCCATACCTCGCGAACGGATTGACGAACTGGAGAAATTCCTGCTGCATCTGAAAGCAGAAACTCGCCCGATTACAGTGGTATGTGTACTTTTCCCCTAGGCCATTCCAGTTATTGGTTTCGAGTGTCAGACCAGCGAAAATTTTGATGGTTTCTCAACCATTCCTTAACTTCAAACTCCCATATCTCGCGAACGGTTTCACGAACTCGAGAAATTCCTGCTGCATCTGAAAGCAGAAGCTCGCACAATTACAACGGTATGTGTATTTTTGCCCTAGGCAATAGTAGTTATTGGTTTAGAGTATCAGACTTGCGAAAATTTTGAAGGTTTCTCAAACATTCCTTAACTTCAAACCCCCATATCTCGCCAACGGATTGATGAACTCGAGAAATTCCTGCTGCATCTGAAAGTAGAAGCTCGCCCGATAACAACGGTATGTGTATTTTTGCCCTAGGCGATAGTAGTTATTGGTTTCGTGTATCAGACTTGCAAAAATTTTGATGGCTTCTCAACCATTCGTTAACTTCAAACTACCATATCTCGTGAACGGATTGACGAACTCGAGAAATTCCAGTTGCATCTGAAAGCAGAAACTCGCCCGATTACAAAGGTATGTTTATTTTGGCCCTAGGCAATAGTAGTTATTGATTTCGAGTATCAGACTTGCGAAAATTTTGATGGTTTCTCAACCATTCCTTAACTTCAAACTCCCATATCTCGCGAACGGATCGACGAATTCGAGAAATTCCTCTTGCATCTGAAAGTAGGAACACGCCCGATTACAGTGGTATGCCTACTTTTCCCCTAGGCCACTCCAGTTATTGGTTTCGAGTATCAGACCAGCGAAAATTTTGATGGTTTCTCAACCATTCCTTAACTTCAAACTCCCATATCTCGCGAACGGATTGACGAACTCGAGAAATTCCTGCTGCATCTCAAAGCAGAAGCTCGCCCGATTACAACGGTATGTGTATTTTTGCACTAGGCCATTCCAGTTATTCGTTTCTAGCATGAGAATTGCGAAAATTTGGATGGTTTCTCAACCATCTCTTAACTCCAAACTCCGATATTTCGCGAACGGACTGACAAACTCGAGAAATTCCAGTTGCATCTGAAAGCAGAAACTCGCCCGATTACAGCTGTATGCATATTTTTGCCCTAGGCCATTCCAGTTATTCGTTTCTAGCATCAGGCTTGCGAAAATTTTGATGGTCTCTCAACCATTCCTTAATTTCAAACTCCCATATCTCATGATCGGATTGACAAACTCGAGAAGTTCCTCTTGCGTCTGAAAGCAGAAACTCGCCCGATTACAACGGTATGTGTGTTTTTGCCATAGGCCATTCTAGTTATTGGTTTCGAGTATCAGACTTGTGAAAGTTTTGATGGTGTCTCAACCATATCTTAAATCCAAACTCCGATATTTCGCGAACGGATTGACGAATCGGCGAAATTCCTGTTGCATCTGAGAGTAGAAAGTCGCCCGATTACAACGGTATGTGTATTTTTTCCCTATGCCATTCCGGTTATTCGTTTCTAGCATCAGAATTGCGAAAATTATGATGGTTTCTCAACCATTCCTTAAATTCAAACTCCCATATCTCGCGAATGGATTGACGAACTCGAGAAGTTACTCTTGCGTCTGAAAGCAGAAGCTCGATCGATTACAACGGTATGTGTATTTTTGCCCTAGGCCATTCCAGTTATTGGTTTCGAGTATCAGACCAGCGAAAATTTTGATAGTTTCTCAACCATTCCTTAACTTCAAACCCCCAAATCTCGCGAACGGATTGACGAACTCGAGAAATTCCTGCTGCATCTGAAAGTAGAAGCTCGCCCGATTGCAAAGGTGTGTGTATTTTTGCCCTAGGCAATAGTAGTTATTGGTTTCGAGTATCAGACTTGCGAAAATTTTGATGGCTTCTCAACCATTCCTTAACTTCAAACACCCATATCTCGCGAACGGATTACCAACTCGAGAAATTCCAGTTGCATCTAAAAGCATAATCTCGTCCGATTACAAAGGTATGTGTATTTTTGCCTTAGGCCATAGCAGTTATTGGTTTCGAGTATCAGACTTGCGAAAATTTTGATGGTTTCTCAACCGTTCCTTTACTTCAAACTCCCATATCTCGCGAACGGATTGACGAAGTCGAGAAATTCCTGTTGCATCTGAGTGTAGAAACTCGCCCGATTACAAATGTATGTGTATTTTTTCCCCTATGCCATTCCAGTTATACTTTTCTAGCATCAGAATTGTGAAAATTTTGATGGTTTCTCAACCATTCCTTAAATTCAAACTCCCATATCTCGTGAATGGATTGACGAACTCGAGAAGTTCCTCTTGGATCTGAAAGCAGAAACTGGCCCGATTACGACGGTATGTGTATTTTTGCCCCAGGCCATTGTAGTTACTGGTTTCGAGTATCAGACTTGCAAAAATTTTGGTGGCTTCTCAACCATTCCTTAACTTCACACTCCCATATCTCGCGAACGTATTACGAACTCGAGAAATTCCAGTTGCATCTAAAAGCATAATCTCGCCCGATTACAAAGGTATGTGTATTTTTCCCTCGGCCATAGCAGTTATTGGTTTCGAGTATCAGACTTGCGAAAATTTTGATGGTTTCTCAACCATTCCTTAACTTCAAACTCCCATATCTCGCGAACGGATTACGAACTCGAGAAATTCCTGTTGCATCTAAAAGCATAATCTCGCCCGATTACAAAGGTATGTGTATTTTTGCCCTAGGCCATAGCAGTTATTGGTTTCGAGTATCAGACTTGCGAAAATTTTAATGGTTTCTCAACCATTCCTTAACTTCATACTCCCATATCTCGCGAACGGATTGACGAACTCGAGAAATTCCTGTGGCATCTGAAGATAGAAGATCGCCCGATTACAACGGTATGTGTGTTTTTGCCCTAGGCAATTGTAGTTATTGGTTTCGAGTATCAGACTTGCGAAAATTTTGATGGTTTCTCAACCATTCCTTAACTTCAAACTCCCATATCTCGCGAACGGATTGACGAACTAGAGAAATTCCAGTTGCATCTGAAAGCAGAAACTCGCCCGATTACAGTGGTATGTGTACTTTTCCCCTAGGCCATTCCAGTTATTGGTTTCGAGTATCAGACCAGCGAAAATTTTGATGGTTTCTCAACCATTCCTTAATATCAAACTCCCATATCTCGCGAACGGTTTCACGAACTCGAGAAATTCCTGCTGCATCTGAAAGCAGAAGCTCGCCCAATTACAACGGTATGTGTATTTTTGCCCTAGGCAATAGTAGTTACTGGTTTCGAGTATCAGACTTACTAAAATTTTGATGATTTCTCAACCATTCCTTAACTTCAATCTCCCATATCTCGCGAACGGGTTACCAACTCGAGAAATTCCAGTTGCATCTAAAAGCAAAATCTCGCCCGATTACAATGGTATGTGTATTTTTGCCCTAGGCCATAGCCGTTATTGGTTTCGAGTATCATAGTTGCGAAAATTTTGATGGTTCCTCAACCATTCCTTAACTTCAAACTCCCATATCTCGCGAACGGATTGACGAACTAGAGAAATTCCAGTTGCATCTGAAAGCAGAAACTCGCCCGATTACAGTGGTATTAGTACTTTTCCCCTAGGCCATTCCAGTTATTGGTTTCGAGTATCAGACCAGCGAAAATTTTGATGGTTTCTCAACCATTCCTTAACTTCAAACTCCCATATCTCGCGAACGGATTGACGAACTCGAGAAATTCCTGCTGCATCTGAAAGCAGAAACTCGCCCGATTACAACGGTATGTGTTTTTTTTGCCCTAGGCAATAGTAGTTATTGGTTTCGAGTATCAGACTTGCGAAAATTTTGATGATTTCTCAACCATTCCTTAACTTCAAACTCCCATATCTCGCGAACGGATTACCAACTTGAGAAATTCCAGTTGCATCTAAAAGCATAATCTCGCCCGATTACAACGGTATTTGTATTTTTGCCCTAGGCCATAAGTTACTGGTTACGAGTATCAGACTTGATAAATTTTGGATGGTTTCTCAACCATTCCTTAACTTCAAACTCCCATATCTCGCGAACGGATTGACGAACTAGAGAAATTCCAGTTGCATCTGAAAGCAGAAACTCGCCCGATTACAACGGTATGTGTATTTTAGCCCTAGGCATTAGTAGTTATTGGTTTCGAGTATCAGACTAGCGAAAATTTTGAAGGTTTCTCAAACATTCCTTAACTTCAAACCCGCATATCTCGCGAACGGATTGATGAACTCGAGAATTTCCTGCTGCATCTGAAAGTAGAAGCTCGCCCGATAACAACGGTATGTGTATTTTTGCCCTAGGCAATAGTAGTTATTGGTTTCGTGTATCAGACTTGCGAAAATTTTGATGATTTCTCAACCATTCCTTAACTTCAAACTCCCATATCTCGCGAACGGATTGACGAACTAGAGAAATTCGAGTTGCATCTGAAAGCAGAAACTCGCCCGATTACAGTGGTATGTGTACTTTTCCCCTAGGCCATTCCAGTTATTGGTTTCGAGTATCAGACCAGCGAAAATTTTGATGGTTTCTCAACCATTCCTTAACATCAATCTCCCATATCTCGCGAACGGGTTACCAACACGAGAAATTCCAGTTGCATCTAAAAGCAAAATCTCGCCCGATTACAATGGTATGTGTATTTTTGCCCTAGGCCATAGCCGTTATTGGTTTCGAGTATCATAGTTGCGAAAATTTTGATGGTTCCTCAACCATTCCTTAACTTCAAACTCCCATATCTCGCGAACGGATTGAGGAACTCGAGAAATTCCTGTTGCATCTGAAAGTAGAAGCTCGCCCGATTACAATGGGGTGTGTTCTTTTCCCCTAGGCCATTCCAGTTATTGGTTTCGAGTATCAGACTTACTAAAATTTTGATGGTATCTCAACCATTCCTTAACTTCAAACTCCCATATCTCGCGAACGGATTGACGAACTAGAGAAATTCCAGTTGCATCTGAAAGCAGAAACTCGCCCGATTACAACGGTATGTGTATTTTAGCCCTAGGCATTAGTAGTTATTGGTTTCGAGTATCAGACTAGCGAAAATTTTGAAGGTTTCTCAAACATTCCTTAACTTCAAACCCGCATATCTCGCGAACGGATTGATGAACTCGAGAAATTCCAGTTGCATCTGAAAGCAGAAACTCGCCCGATTACAACGGTATGTGTATTTTAGCCCTAGGCATTAGTAGTTATTGGTTTCGAGTATCAGACTAGCGAAAATTTTGAAGGTTTCTCAAACATTCCTTAACTTCAAACCCGCATATCTCGCGAACGGATTGATGAACTCGAGAATTTCCTGCTGCATCTGAAAGTAGAAGCTCGCCCGATAACAACGGTATGTGTATTTTTGCCCTAGGCAATAGTAGTTATTGGTTTCGAGTATCAGACTTGCGAAAATTTTGATGGCTTCTCAACCATTCCTTAACTTCAAACACCCATATCTCGCGAACGGATTACCAACTCGAGAAATTCCAGTTGCATCTAAAAGCATAATCTCGTCCGATTACAAAGGTATGTGTATTTTTGCCTTAGGCCATAGCACTTATTGGTTTCGAGTATCAGACTTGCGAAAATTTTGATGGCTTCTCAACCATTCCTTAACTTCAAACACCCATATCTCGCGAACGGATTACCAACTCGAGAAATTCCAGTTGCATCTAAAAGCATAATCTCGTCCGATTACAAAGGTATGTGTATTTTTGCCTTAGGCCATAGCAGTTATTGGTTTCGAGTATCAGACTTGCGAAAATTTTGATGGCTGCTCAACCATTCCTTAACTTCAAACTCCCATATCTCGCGAACGGATTACGAACTCCAGAAATTCCAGTTGCATCTGAAAGCAGAAACTCGCCCGATTACAGTGGTATGTGTATTTTTGCCCCAGGCCATAGTAGTTACTGGTTTCGAGTATCAGACTTGCGAAAATTTTGATGGTTTCTCAACCATTCCTCAACTTCAAACTCCCATATCTCGCGAACGGATTGACGAACTCGAGAAATTCCTGTTGCATCTGAAGGTAGAAGATCGCCCGATTACACCGGTATGTGTATTTTTCCCCTGAGCCATTGTAGTTATTTGTTTCAAGTATCAGACTTGTGAAAATTTTGATGGTTTCCCAACCATTCCTTAACTTCAAACTCCCATATCTCGCGAACGGATTGACGAACTAGAGAAATTCCGGTTGCATCTAAAAGCATAATCTCGCCCGATTACAATGGTATTTGTATTTTTGCCCTAGGCCATAGCAGTTATTGGTTTCGTGTATCAGACTTGTGAAAATTTTGATGGTTCCCCAACCATTCCTTAACTTCAAACTCCCATATCTCGCGAACGGATTGACGAACTAGAGAAATTCCAGTTGCATCTGAAAGCAGAAACTCGCCCGATTACAACGGTATGTGTATTTTTTCCCCTGTGCCATTCCAGTTCTTCTTTTCTAGCATCAGAATTGCGAAAATTTTGATGGTTTCTCAACAATTCCTTAACTTCAAACTCCCATATCTCGCGAAAGGATTGACGATCTCGAGAAATTCCTGCTGCATCTGAAAGCAGAAACTCGCCCAGTTACAACGGTATGTGTATTTTTGCCCTAGGCAGTTGTAGTTATTGGTTTCGAGTATCAGACTTGCGAAAATTTTGATGGTTTCTCAACCATTCCTCAACTTCAAACTCCCATATCTCGCGAACGGATTGACGAACTCGAGAAATTCCTGTTGCATCTGAAGGTAGAAGATCGCCCGATTACACCGGTATGTGTATTTTTCCCCTGAGCCATTGTAGTTATTTGTTTCAAGTATCAGACTTGTGAAAATTTTGATGGTTTCCCAACCATTCCTTAACTTCAAACTCCCATATCTCGCGAACGGATTGACGAACTAGAGAAATTCGGGTTGCATCTAAAAGCATAATCTCGCCCGATTACAATGGTATTTGTATTTTTGCCCTAGGCCATAGCAGTTATTGGTTTCGTGTATCAGACTTGTGAAAATTTTGATGGTTCCCCAACCATTCCTTAACTTCAAACTCCCATATCTCGCGAACGGATTGACGAACTAGAGAAATTCCAGTTGCATCTGAAAGCAGAAACTCGCCCGATTACAACGGTATGTGTATTTTTTCCCCTATGCCATTCCAGTTATTCTTTTCTAGCATCAGAATTGCGAAAATTTTGATGGTTTCTCAACAATTCCTTAAATTCAAACTCCCATATCTCGCGAAAGGATTGACGAACTCGAGAAATTCCTGCTGCATCTGAAAGCAGAAACTCGCCCAGTTACAACGGTATGTGTATTTTTGCCCTAGGCAGTTGTAGTTATTGGTTTCGAGTATCAGACTTGCGAAAATTTTGATGGTTTCTCAACCATTCCTCAACTTCAAACTCCCATATCTCGCGAAGGGATTGACGAACTCGAGAAATTCCTGTTGCATCTGAAGGTAGAAGATCGCCCGATTACACCGGTATGTGTATTTTTCCCCTAAGCCATTGTAGTAATTTGTTTCAAGTATCAGACTTGTGAAAATTTTGATGGTTTCCCAACCATTCCTTAACTTCAAACTCCCATATCTCGCGAACGGATTGACGAACTAGAGAAATTCCGGTTGCTTCTAAAAGCATAATCTCGCCCGATTACAATGGTATTTGTATTTTTGCCCTAGTCCATAACAGTTATTGGTTTCGAGTATCAGACTTGCGAAAATTTTGATGGTTTCTCAACCATTCCTTAACTTCAAACTCCCATATCTCGCGAACGGATTGACGAACTCGAGAAATTCCTGTTCCATCTGAAAGTAGAAACTCGCCCGATTACAATGGTGTGTGTATTTTTCCCCTAAGCCATTGTAGTTATTGGTTTCGAGTATCAGACTTGTGAAAATTTTGATGGTTTCCCAACCATTCCTTACCTTCAAACTCCCATATCTCGCGAACGGATTGACGAACTCGAGAAATTCCTGTTCCATCTGAAAACACAAACTCGCCCGATTACAACGGTATGTGTATTTTTGCCCTAGACCATAGCAGTTATTGGTTTCGAGTATCAGACCAGCGAAAATTTTGATAGTTTCTCAACCACTCCTTAACTTCAAACCCCCAAATCTCGCGAACGGATTGACGAAATCGAGAAATTCCTGCTGCATCTGAAAGTAGAAGCTCGCCCGATTACAACGGTATGTGTATTTTTGCCCTAGGCAATAGTAGTTATTGGGTTTGAGTATCAGACTTTCAAAAATTTCGATGATTTCTCAACCATTCCTTAACTACAAACTCCCATATCTCGCGAACGGATTACCAACTCGAGAAATTCCAGTTGCATCTGACAACATAATCTCGCCCGATTACAATGGTATGTGTATTTTTGCCCTAGGCCATAGCAGTTATCTGTTTCGAGTATCAGACTTGCGAAAATTTTGATGGTATCTCAACCATTAATTAAATTCAAACTCCCATATCTCGCGAACAGATTGACGAACTCGAGAAAATCCTGTTGCATCTGAAAGTAGAAACTCGACCGATTACAATGGCGTGTGTACTTTTCCCCTAGGCCATTCCAGTTATTGATTTCGAGTATCAGACCAGCGGAAATTTTGATGGTTTCTCAACCATTCCTTAACTTCAAACTCCCATAACTCGCGAACGGATTGACGAACTCGAGAAATTCCTGTTCCATCTGAAAGTAGAAACTCGCCCGATTACAATGGTGTGTGTATTTTTTCCCCTATGCCATTCCAGTTATTCTTTTCTAGCATCAGAATTGCGAAAATTTTGATGGTTTGTCAACAATTCCTTAACTTCAAACTCCCATATCTCGCGAACGGATTGACGAACTCGAGAAATTCCTGCTGCATCTGAAAGCAGAAACTCGCCCAGTTACAACGGTATGTGTATTTTTGCCCTAGGCAGTTGTAGTTATTGGTTTCGAGTATCAGACTTGCGAAAATTTTGATGGTTCTCAACCATTCCTCAACTTCAAACTCCCATATCTCGCGAACGGATTGACGAACTCGAGAAATTCCTGTTGCATCTGAAGGTAGAAGATCGCCCGATTACAAAGGTATGTGTATTTTTGCCCTAGGCAATAGTAGTTATTGGGTTCGAGTATCAGACTTGCGAAAATTTTGATGGTTTCTCAACCATTCCTCAACTTCAAACTCCCATATCTCGCGAACGGATTGACGAACTCGAGAAATTCCTGTTGCATCTGAAGGTAGAAGATCGCCCGATTACAAAGGTATGTGTATTTTTGCCCTAGGCAATAGTAGTTATTGGGTTCGAGTATCAGACTTGCAAAAATTTTGATGATTTCTCAACCATTCCTTAACTTCAAACTCCCATATCTCGCGAAGAGATTGACGAACTCGAGAAAATCCTGTTGCATCGGAAAGTAGGAACTCGCCCAGTTACAATGGGGTGTGTACTTTTCCCATAGGCCATTCCAGTTATTGGTTTCGAGTATCAGACCAGCGAAAATTTTGATGGTTTCTCAACCATTCCTTAACTTCAAACTCCCATATCTCGCGAACGGATTGACGAACTCGAGAAGTTCCTGTTGCATCTGAAAGTAGAAACACACCCGATTACAATGGTATGTGTATTTTTCCTCTAGGCCCTTGTAGTTATTGGTTTCGAGTACCACACTTTCGAAAATTTTGATGGTTTCTCAGCCATTCCTTAACTTCAAACTCCCATATCGCTCGAACGGATTGACGAACTCGAGAATTTCCTATTGCATCCGAAAGCAGAAACTCGCCCGATTACAACGGTATGTACATTTTTGCCCTAGGCCATCGTAGTCATTGGTCTCGAATATCAGACTTGTGAAAATTTTGATGGTTTCTCAACCATTCCTTAACTTCAAACTCCCATATCTCGCGAACGGATTGACGAACTCGATTATTTGCTGTTGCATCTGAAAGCAGAAAGTCGACCGATTACAATGGTGTGTGTACTTTTCCCCTAGGTCATTCCAGTTATTCGTTTCTAGCATCAGAATTGCGAAAATTTTGATGGTTTCTCAACCATTCCTTAACTTCAAACTCCCATATCTCGCGAACGGATTGACGAACTCGAGAAATTCATGTTCCATCAGAAAGCAGAAACTCGCCCGATTACAACGGTATGTGTATTTTTGCCCTAGGCCATTGTAGTTATTGGTTTCGAGTATCAGACTTTTGAAAATTTTGATGGTTTCTCAACCGTTCCTTAACTTCATACTCCCATATCTCGCGAACAGATTGACGAACTCGAGAAATTCCTGTTCCATCTGAAAGCAGAAACTCGCCCGATTACAACGGCATGTGTATTTTTGCCCTAGGCCATAGTAGTTATTGGTCTCGAATATCAGACTTTCGAAAATTTTGATGGTTTCACAACCATTCCTTAACTTCAAACTCCCATATCTCGCGAACGGATTGACGAACTCGAGAAATTCCTGTTGCATCTGAAAGTAGAAACTCGCCCGATTACAAAGCTATGTGAATTTTTCCCCTAGGCCTTGGTAGTTATTTGTTTCGTGTATCAGACTTGCGAAAATTTTTATGGTTTCTCAAGCATTCCTTAACTTCAAACTCCCATATCTCGCGAACGGATTGACGAACTCGATTATTTGCTGTTGCATCTGAAAGCAGAAAGTCGACCGATTACAATGGTGTGTGTACTTTTCCCCTAGGTCATTCCAGTTATTCGTTTCTAGCATCAGAATTGCGAAAATTTTGATGGTTTCTCAACCATTCTTTAACTTCAAACTCCCATATCTCGCGAACGGATTGACGAACTCGACTATTTCCTGTTGCATCTGAAAGTAGAAGGTCGACCGATTACAATGGTGTGTGTACTTTTCCCCTAGGCCGTTCCAGTTATTGGTTTCGAGTATCAGACTTGCGAAAATTTTAATGGTTTCTCAACCATTCCTTAACTTCACACTTCCATATCTCGCGAATGGATTGACGAACTCGAGAATTCCCTATTGCATCTGAAAGCAGAAACTCGCCCGATACAACGGTATGTGTATTTTTCCCCTAGGCCATTCCAGATATTCGTTTCTAGCATCACAATTGCGACTATTTTGATGGTTTCTCAACCATTCAATAACTTCAAGCTCCAATATCTCGCGAACGGATTGACGAACTCGAGAAATTCCTGTTGCATCTGAAAGTAGAAACTCGCCCCATTACTATGGTGTGTGTACTTTTCCCCTAGGCCATTCCAGATATTCGTTTCTAGCATCACAATTGCGACTATTTTGATGGTTTCTCAACCATTCAATAACTTCAAGCTCCAATATCTCGCGAACGGATTGACGAACTCGAGAAATTCCTGTTGCATCTGAAAGTAGAAAATAGCCCGTTTACAACGGTTTGTGTATTTTTGCCCTAGGCCAGAGTAGTTATTGGTTTCGAGTATCACACCAGCGAAAATTTTGATGGTTTCTCAACCATTGGTTAACTTCAAACTCCCATATCTCGTGAACGGATTGACGAACTCGAGAAATTCCTGTTGCATCGGGAAGTGGAAACTCGCCCGATTAGAAATGTATGTGTATTTTTCCCTTGGCCTTTGTAGGTATTGGTTTCGAGTATCGGACTTGCGAAAATTTTGAGGGTTTCCCAACCATTCCTTAACTTCAAACTCCCATATCTCGCGAACGGATTGACGAACTCGAGAAATTCCTGTTGCATCTGAAAGTAGAGACTAGCCCGATTAGAAAGGTGTGTGTACTTTTGCCCTAAGCCATTCCTGTTATTGGTTTCGAGTATCAGACCTGCGAATATTTTTATGGTTTCTCAACCATTCCATAACTTCAAACTCCCATATTTCGCGAACGGATTGACGAACGCGAGAAATTCCTGTTGCATGTGAAAGTAGAATCTCGCCCGATTACAACGGCATGTGTATTTTTCCCCTAGGCATTTGTAGTTATTGGTTTCGAGTGTCAGACTTGCGAAAATTTTGATGGTTTCTCAACCATTCCTCAACTTCAAACTCCCATATCTCGCGAACGGATTGACGAACTCGAGAAATTCCTGTTGCATCTGAAGGTAGAAGATCGCCCGATTACAAAGGTATGTGTATTTTTGCCCTAGGCAATAGTAGTTATTGGGTTCGAGTATCAGACTTGCAAAAATTTTGATGATTTCTCAACCATTCCTTAACTTCAAACTCCCATATCTCGCGAAGAGATTGACGAACTCGAGAAAATCCTGTTGCATCGGAAAGTAGGAACTCGCCCAGTTACAATGGGGTGTGTACTTTTCCCATAGGCCATTCCAGTTATTGGTTTCGAGTATCAGACCAGCGAAAATTTTGATGGTTTCTCAACCATTCCTTAACTTCAAACTCCCATATCTCGCGAACGGATTGACGAACTCGAGAAGTTCCTGTTGCATCTGAAAGTAGAAACACACCCGATTACAATGGTATGTGTATTTTTCCTCTAGGCCCTTGTAGTTATTGGTTTCGAGTACCACACTTTCGAAAATTTTGATGGTTTCTCAGCCATTCCTTAACTTCAAACTCCCATATCGCTCGAACGGATTGACGAACTCGAGAATTTCCTATTGCATCCGAAAGCAGAAACTCGCCCGATTACAACGGTATGTGCATTTTTGCCCTAGGCCATCGTAGTCATTGGTCTCGAATATCAGACTTGTGAAAATTTTGATGGTTTCTCAACCATTCCTTAACTTCAAACTCCCATATCTCGCGAACGGATTGACGAACTCGATTATTTGCTGTTGCATCTGAAAGCAGAAAGTCGACCGATTACAATGGTGTGTGTACTTTTCCCCTAGGTCATTCCAGTTATTCGTTTCTAGCATCAGAATTGCGAAAATTTTGATGGTTTCTCAACCATTCCTTAACTTCAAACTCCCATATCTCGCGAACGGATTGACGAACTCGAGAAATTCATGTTCCATCAGAAAGCAGAAACTCGCCCGATTACAACGGTATGTGTATTTTTGCCCTAGGCCATTGTAGTTATTGGTTTCGAGTATCAGACTTTTGAAAATTTTGATGGTTTCTCAACCGTTCCTTAACTTCATACTCCCATATCTCGCGAACAGATTGACGAACTCGAGAAATTCCTGTTCCATCTGAAAGCAGAAACTCGCCCGATTACAACGGCATGTGTATTTTTGCCCTAGGCCATAGTAGTTATTGGTCTCGAATATCAGACTTTCGAAAATTTTGATGGTTTCACAACCATTCCTTAACTTCAAACTCCCATATCTCGCGAACGGATTGACGAACTCGAGAAATTCCTGTTGCATCTGAAAGTAGAAACTCGCCCGATTACAAAGCTATGTGAATTTTTCCCCTAGGCCTTGGTAGTTATTTGTTTCGTGTATCAGACTTGCGAAAATTTTTATGGTTTCTCAAGCATTCCTTAACTTCAAACTCCCATATCTCGCGAACGGATTGACGAACTCAATTATTTGCTGTTGCATCTGAAAGCAGAAAGTCGACCGATTACAATGGTGTGTGTACTTTTCCCCTAGGTCATTCCAGTTATTCGTTTCTAGCATCAGAATTGCGAAAATTTTGATGGTTTCTCAACCATTCTTTAACTTCAAACTCCCATATCTCGCGAACGGATTGACGAACTCGACTATTTCCTGTTGCATCTGAAAGTAGAAGGTCGACCGATTACAATGGTGTGTGTACTTTTCCCCTAGGCCGTTCCAGTTATTGGTTTCGAGTATCAGACTTGCGAAAATTTTAATGGTTTCTCAACCATTCCTTAACTTCACACTTCCATATCTCGCGAATGGATTGACGAACTCGAGAATTCCCTATTGCATCTGAAAGCAGAAACTCGCCCGATACAACGGTATGTGTATTTTTCCCCTAGGCCATTCCAGATATTCGTTTCTAGCATCACAATTGCGACTATTTTGATGGTTTCTCAACCATTCAATAACTTCAAGCTCCAATATCTCGCGAACGGATTGACGAACTCGAGAAATTCCTGTTGCATCTGAAAGTAGAAACTCGCCCCATTACTATGGTGTGTGTACTTTTCCCCTAGGCCATTCCAGATATTCGTTTCTAGCATCACAATTGCGACTATTTTGATGGTTTCTCAACCATTCAATAACTTCAAGCTCCAATATCTCGCGAACGGATTGACGAACTCGAGAAATTCCTGTTGCATCTGAAAGTAGAAAATAGCCCGTTTACAACGGTTTGTGTATTTTTGCCCTAGGCCAGAGTAGTTATTGGTTTCGAGTATCACACCAGCGAAAATTTTGATGGTTTCTCAACCATTGGTTAACTTCAAACTCCCATATCTCGTGAACGGATTGACGAACTCGAGAAATTCCTGTTGCATCGGGAAGTGGAAACTCGCCCGATTAGAAATGTATGTGTATTTTTCCCTTGGCCTTTGTAGGTATTGGTTTCGAGTATCGGACTTGCGAAAATTTTGAGGGTTTCCCAACCATTCCTTAACTTCAAACTCCCATATCTCGCGAACGGATTGACGAACTCGAGAAATTCCTGTTGCATCTGAAAGTAGAGACTAGCCCGATTAGAAAGGTGTGTGTACTTTTGCCCTAAGCCATTCCTGTTATTGGTTTCGAGTATCAGACCTGCGAATATTTTTATGGTTTCTCAACCATTCCATAACTTCAAACTCCCATATTTCGCGAACGGATTGACGAACGCGAGAAATTCCTGTTGCATGTGAAAGTAGAATCTCGCCCGATTACAACGGCATGTGTATTTTTCCCCTAGGCATTTGTAGTTATTGGTTTCGAGTGTCAGACTTGCGAAAATTTTGATGGTTTCTCAACCATTCCTTAACTTGAAACTCCCATATCTCGCGAACGGATTGCCGAACTCGAGAAATTCCTGTTGCATCTGAAAGTAGAAACTCGCCCGATTACAACGGTATGTGAACTTTTCCCCTAGGCCATTCCACTTATTGGTTTCGAGTATCAGACTTGCGAAATTTTGATGGTTTCTCAACCATTCCTTAACTTCACACTTCCATATCTCGCGAATGGATTGACGAACTCGAGAATTCCCTATTGCATCTGAAAGCAGAAACTCGCCCGATACAACGGTATGTGTATTTTTCCCCTAGGCCATTGTAGTTATTGGTTTCGAGTATCAGACTTTCGAAAATTTTGATGGTTTCTCAACCATTCCTTAACTTCCAACTCCCATATCTCACGATCGGATTGACGAACTCGAGAATTTCCTATTGCATCTGAAAGCAGAAACTCGCCCGATTACGAAGGTATGTGCATTTTTCCCCTATGTCTTTGTAGTTATTGGTTTCGAGTATCAGACTTGCGAAAATTTTGATGGTTTCTCAACCATTCCTTAACTTCAAACTCCCATATCTCGCGAACGCAATGACGAACTCGAGAAATTGCTGTTGCATCTGAAAGTAGAAACTCGCACAATTACAATGGTGTGTGTACTTTTCCCCTAGGCCATTCCAGTTATTGGTTTCGAGTATCAGACCAGCGAAAATTTTGATGGTTTCTCAATCATTCGTTAACTTCAAACTTCCATATCTCGCGAACGGATTGACGAACTCGAGAAATTCCTGTTGCATCTGAAAGCAGAAACTCGACCGATTACAACGGTGTGTGTTTTTTTCCCCTAGGCCATTGGAGTTATTTGTTTCGAGTATCAGACTTGCGAATATTTTGATGGTTTCTCAACCATTCCTTAACATCAAACTCCCACATCTCGCGAACGCAATGACGAACTCGAGAAATTCCTGTTGCATCTGAAAGTAGAAACTCGGACAATTACAATGGTGTGTGTACTTTTCCCCTAGGCCAGTCCAGTTATTGATTTCGAGTATCAGACTTGCGAAAATTTTGATCGTTTCTCAACCATTCCTTAACTTCAAACTCCCACATCTCGCGAACGGATTGACGAACTCGAGAATTTCCTGTTCCATCTGAAAGCAGAAACTCGCCCGATTACAACGGTATGTGTATTTTTCCCCTAGGCCCTTGTAGTTATTGGTTTCGAGTACCACACTTTCGAAAATTTTGATGGTTTCTCAACCATTCCTTAACTTCAAACTCCCATATCTCGCGAACGGATTGACGAACTCGAGAAATTCATGTTCCATCAGAAAGCAGAAACTCGCCCGATTACAACGGTATGTGTATTTTTGCCCTAGGCCATTGTAGTTATTGGTTTCGAGTATCAGACTTTTGAAAATTTTGATGGTTTCTCAACCGTTCCTTAACTTCATACTCCCATATCTCGCGAACAGATTGACGAACTCGAGAAATTCCTGTTCCATCTGAAAGCAGAAACTCGCCCGATTACAACGGCATGTGTATTTTTGCCCTAGGCCATAGTAGTTATTGGTCTCGAATATCAGACTTTCGAAAATTTTGATGGTTTCACAACCATTCCTTAACTTCAAACTCCCATATCTCGCGAACGGATTGACGAACTCGAGAAATTCCTGTTGCATCTGAAAGTAGAAACTCGCCCGATTACAAAGCTATGTGAATTTTTCCCCTAGGCCTTGGTAGTTATTTGTTTCGTGTATCAGACTTGCGAAAATTTTGATGGTTTCTCAAGCATTCCTTAACTTCAAACTCCCATATCTCGCGAACGGATTGACGAACTCGATTATTTGCTGTTGCATCTGAAAGCAGAAAGTCGACCGATTACAATGGTGTGTGTACTTTTCCCCTAGGTCATTCCAGTTATTCGTTTCTAGCATCAGAATTGCGAAAATTTTGATGGTTTCTCAACCATTCTTTAACTTCATACTCCCATATCTCGCGAACGGATTGACGAACTCGACTATTTCCTGTTGCATCTGAAAGTAGAAAGTCGACCGATTACAATGGTGTGTGTACTTTTCCCCTAGGCCGTTCCAGTTATTGGTTTCGAGTATCAGACTTGCGAAAATTTTTATGGTTTCTCAACCATTCCATAACTCCAAACACCCATATCTCTCGATCAGATTGACAAACTCGAAAATTTCCTATTGCATCAGAAAGCAGAAACTCTCCTGATTACAACGGTGTGTGTATTTTTGCCCTAGGCCATTGTAGTTATTGGTTTCGAGTATCAGACTTTCGAAAATTTTGATGGTTTCTCAACCGTTCCTTAACTTCATACTCCCATATCTCGCGAACAGATTGACGAACTCGAGAAATTCATGTTCCATCTGAAAGCAGAAACTCGCCCGATTACAACGGTATGTGTATTTTTGCCCTAGGCCATTGTAGTTATTGGTTTCGAGTATCAGACTTTTGAAAATTTTGATGGTTTCTCAACCGTTCCTTAACTTCATACTCCCATATCTCGCGAACAGATTGACGAACTCGAGAAATTCCTGTTCCATCTGAAAGCAGAAACTCGCCCGATTACAACGGTATGTGTATTTTTGCCCTAGGCCATAGTAGTTATTGGTTTCGGGTATCAGACTTGCGAAAATTTTTGTGGTTTCTCAACCATTCCTTAACTCCAAACACCCATATCTCTCGAACGGATTGACGAACTCGAGAATTTCCTGTTCCATCTGAAAGCAGAAACTCGCCCGATTACAACGGTTTGTGTATTTTTGCCCTAGGCCATAGTAGTTATTGGTCTCGAATATCAGACTTTCGAAAATTTTGATGGTTTCACAACCATTCCTTAACTTCAAACTCCCATATCTCGCGAACGGATTGACGAACTCGAGAAATTCCTGTTGCATCTGAAAGTAGAAACTCGCCCGATTACAAAGCTATGTGAATTTTTCCCCTAGGCCTTGGTAGTTATTTGTTTCGTGTATCAGACTTGCGAAAATTTTGATGGTTTCTCAAGCATTCCTTAACTTCAAACTCCCATATCTCGCGAACGGATTGACGAACTCGATTATTTGCTGTTGCATCTGAAAGCAGAAAGTCGACCGATTTCAATGGTGTGTGTACTTTTCCCCTTGGTCATTCCAGTTATTCGTTTCTAGCATCAGAATTGCGAAAATTTTGATGGTTTCTCAACCATTCTTTAACTTCAAACTCCCATATCTCGCGAACGGATTGACGAACTCGATTATTTCCTGTTGCATCTGAAAGTAGAAGGTCGACCGATTACAATGGTGTGTGTACTTTTCCCCTAGGCCGTTCCAGTTATTGGTTTCGAGTATCAGACTTGCGAAAATTTTAATGGTTTCTCAACCATTCCTTAACTTCACACTTCCATATCTCGCGAATGGATTGACGAACTCGAGAATTCCCTATTGCATCTGAAAGCAGAAACTCGCCCGATACAACGGTATGTGTATTTTTCCCCTAGGCCATTCCAGATATTCGTTTCTAGCATCACAATTGCGACTATTTTGATGGTTTCTCAACCATTCAATAACTTCAAGCTCCAATATCTCGCGAACGGATTGACGAACTCGAGAAATTCCTGTTGCATCTGAAAGTAGAAACTCGCCCCATTACTATGGTGTGTGTACTTTTCCCCTAGGCCATTCCAGATATTCGTTTCTAGCATCACAATTGCGACTATTTTGATGGTTTCTCAACCATTCAATAACTTCAAGCTCCAATATCTCGCGAACGGATTGACGAACTCGAGAAATTCCTGTTGCATCTGAAAGTAGAAAATAGCCCGTTTACAACGGTTTGTGTATTTTTGCCCTAGGCCAGAGTAGTTATTGGTTTCGAGTATCAGACCAGCGAAAATTTTGATGGTTTCTCAACCATTGGTTAACTTCAAACTCCCATATCTCGTGAACGGATTGACGAACTCGAGAAATTCCTGTTGCATCGGGAAGTGGAAACTCGCCCGATTAGAAATGTATGTGTATTTTTCCCTTGGCCTTTGTAGTTATTGGTTTCGAGTATCGGACTTGCGAAAATTTTGAGGGTTTCCCAACCATTCCTTAACTTCAAACTCCCATATCTCGCGAACGGATTGACGAACTCGAGAAATTCCTGTTGCATCTGAAAGTAGAGACTAGCCCGATTAGAAAGGTGTGTGTACTTTTCCCCTAAGCCATTCCTGTTATTGGTTTCGAGTATCAGACCTGCGAATATTTTTATGGTTTCTCAACCATTCCTTAACTTCAAACTCCCATATTTCGCGAACGGATTGACGAACGCGAGAAATTCCTGTTGCATGTGAAAGTAGAATCTCGCCCGATTACAACGGCATGTGTATTTTTCCCCTAGGCATTTGTAGTTATTGGTATCGAGTGTCAGACTTGCGAAAATTTTGATGGTTTCTCAACCATTCCTTAACTTGAAACTCCCATATCTCGCGAACGGATTGCCGAACTCGAGAATTCCCTATTGCATCTGAAAGCAGAAACTCGCCCGATACAACGGTATGTGTATTTTTCCCCTAGGCCATTGTAGTTATTGGTTTCGAGTATCAGACTTTCGAAAATTTTGATGGTTTCTCAACCATTCCTTAACTTCCAACTCCCATATCTCACGATCGGATTGACGAACTCGAGAATTTCCTATTGCATCTGAAAGCAGAAACTCGCCCGATTACGAAGGTATGTGCATTTTTCCCCTATGTCTTTGTAGTTATTGGTTTCGAGTATCAGACTTGCGAAAATTTTGATGGTTTCTCAACCATTCCTTAACTTCAAACTCCCATATCTCGCGAACGCAATGACGAACTCGAGAAATTGCTGTTGCATCTGAAAGTAGAAACTCGCACAATTACAATGGTGTGTGTACTTTTCCCCTAGGCCATTCCAGTTATTGGTTTCGAGTATCAGACCAGCGAAAATTTTGATGGTTTCTCAATCATTCGTTAACTTCAAACTTCCATATCTCGCGAACGGATTGACGAACTCGAGAAATTCCTGTTGCATCTGAAAGCAGAAACTCGACCGATTACAACGGTGTGTGTATTTTTCCCCTAGGCCATTGGAGTTATTTGTTTCGAGTATCAGACTTGCGAATATTTTGATGGTTTCTCAACCATTCCTTAACATCAAACTCCCATATCTCGCGAACGCAATGACGAACTCGAGAAATTCCTGTTGCATCTGAAAGTAGAAACTCGGACAATTACAATGGTGTGTGTACTTTTCCCCTAGGCCAGTCCAGTTATTGATTTCGAGTATCAGACTTGCGAAAATTTTGATCGTTTCTCAACCATTCCTTAACTTCAAACTCCCACATCTCGCGAACGGATTTCCGAACTCGAGAAATTCCTGTTGCATGTGAAAGTAGAAACCCGCCCGATTACAACGGTATGTGTATTTTTCCCATAGGCCTTTGTAGTTATTGTTTTCGAGTATCAGACTTTCGAAAATTTTGATGGTTCCTCAAGCATTCCTTAACTTCAAACTCCCATATCTCGCGAACGGATTGACGAACTCGAGAAATTCCTGTTGCATCTGAAAGTGGAAACTCGCCCGATTACAACGGTATGTGCATTTTTGCCCTAGATCATAGTAGTTATTGGTATCGAGTATCAGACTTGCGAATATTTTGATGGTTTCTCAACCATTCCTTAACATCAAACTCCCACATCTCGCGAACGGATTGACGAACTCGGTAATTTCCTATTGCATCTGAAAGCAGACACTCGCCCGATTACAACGGTATGTGCATTTTTGGCCTAGGCCATAGGAGTTATTGATTTCGAGTATCAGACATGCAAAAATTTAGATGGTTCCTCAACCATTCCATAACTTCAAACTCCCATATCTCGCGATCGGATTGACGAACTCGAGAAATTCCTGTTTCATCTGAAAGTAGAAACTCGCCCGATTACAATGTTGTGTGTACTTTTCCCCTAGGCCATTCCAGTTATTGGTTTCGAGTATCAGACTTGCGAAAATTTTGATGGTTCGTCAATCATTCCTTAACTTCAAACTTCCATATCTCGCGAACGGATTGACGAACTCGAGAAATTCCTGTTGCATCTGAAAGCAGAAACTCGCCCGATTACAACGGTGTGTGTATTTTTCCCCTAGGCCATTGGAGTTATTGGTTTCGAGTATCAGACCAGCGAAAATTTTGATGGTTTCTCAACCATTCCTTAACATCAAACTCCCATATCTCGCGATCGGATTGAGGAACTCGAGAAATTCCCGTTGCATCTGATAGTGGAAATTCGCCCGGTTACAAGGGTATGTGTATTTCTCACGTAGGCCTTTGTAGTTATTGGTTTCGAGAATCAGACTTTCGAAAATTTTGATGGTTCCTCAACCATTCCTTAACATCAAACTCCCACATCTCGCGAACGGATTGACGAACTCGAGAAATTCCTGCTGCATCTGAAAGCAGAAACTCGCCCGTAACAAAGGTATGTGTATTTTTGCCCTAGGCCACAGCAGTTATTGGTTTCGAGTATCAGACTTGCGAAAATTTTGATGGCTTCTCAACCATTCCTTAACTTCAAACTCCCATATATCGCGAACGGATTGACGAACTCCAGAAATTCCTGTTGCATCTGAAAGCAGAAACTCGCCCGATTACAACGGTATGTGTATTTTTGCCCTAGGCCATTGTATTTATTGGTTTCGTGTATCAAACTTGTGAAAATTTTGATGGTTTCCCAACCATTCCTCACCTTCGAACTCCCATATATCGCGAGCGGATTGACGAACTCGAGAAATTCCAGTTGCATCTGAAAGCAGAAACTCGTCCGGTTACAAAGGTATGTGTACTTTTCCCGTAGGCCATTCCAGTTAGTGGTTTCGAGTATCAGACCAGCGAAAATTTTGATGGTTTCTCAACCATTCCTTAACTTCAAACTCCCACATCTCGCGAACAGATTGACGAACTCGAGAAAATCCTGTTGCATCTGAAAGTAGAAACTCGTCCGGTTACAAAGGTATGTGTACTTTTCCCCTAGGCCATTCCAGTTATTGGTTTCGAGTATCAGACCAGCGAAAATTTTGATAGTTTCTCAACCATTCCTTAACTTCAAACCCCCAAATCTCGCGAACGGATTGACGAACTCGAGAAATTCCTGCTGCATCTGAAAGTAGAAGCTTGCCCGATTATAACGGTATGTGTATTTTTACCCTCGGCAATAGTAGTTATTGGTTTTTCGTATCAGACTTGCGATAATTTTGATGATTTCTCAGGCATTCCTTAACTTCAAACTCCCATATCTCGCGAACGGATTGACGAACCCGAGAAATTCCAGTTGCATCTGAAAGCAGAAACTCGCCCGATTACAGTGGTATGTGTACTTTTCGCCTAGGTCATTCCAGTTATTGGTTTCGAGTATCAGACCAGGGAAAATTTTGATGGTTTCTCAACCATTCCTTAACTTCAAACTCCCATATCTCGCGAACGGATTGAAGAACTCGAGAAATTCCTCTTGCATCTGAATGTAGAAACTCGCCCGATTACACCGGTATGCGTATTTTTCCCCTAAGCCATTGTATTTATTGGTTTCGAGTATCAGACTTGTGAAAATTTTGATGGTTTCCCAACCATTCCTTACATTCAAACTCCCATATCTCGCAAACGGATTGACGAACTAGAGAAATTCCAGTTGCACCTGAAAGCAGAAACTCGCCCGATTACAGTGGTATGTGTACTTTTCGCCTAGGTCATTCCAGTTATTGGTTTCGAGTATCAGACCAGGGAAAATTTTGATGGTTTCTCAACCATTCCTTAACTTCAAACTCCCATATCTCGCGAACGGATTGACGAACTCCAGAAATTCCTGTTGCACCTGAAAACAGAAGCTCGCCCGATTTCAACGGTATGTGTATTTTTGCCATAGGCCTTAGTAGTTATTGGTTTCGAGTATCAGACTTGCGAAAATTTTGATGGTTTCTCAACCATTCCTTAACGTTCAAACTCCCATATCTCGCGATCGGATTGACAAACTAGAGAAGTTCCTCTTGAGTCTGAAAGCAGAAACTCGCCCGATTACAATGGTATGTGTATTTTTGCCATAGGGCATTGTAGTTATTGGTTTCGAGTGTCAGACTTGGGAAAATTTTGATGGTTTATCAACCATTTCTTAAATCCAAACTCCGATATTTCGCGAACGGATGGACGAATCGGAGAAATTCCTGTTGCATCTGAGAGTAGAAAGTCGCCCGATTACAACGGTATGTTTATTTTTGCCCTAGGCCGTTCCAGTTATTCGTTTCTAGCATCAGAATTGCGAAAATTTTGACGGTTTCTCAACCATCCCTTAAATCCAAACTCCGATATTTCGCGAACGGATTGACGAATCGGAGAAATTCCTGTTGCATCTGAGGGTAGAAAGTCGCCCGATTACAACGGTATGTGTATTTTTCCCCTATGCCATTCCAGTTACTCGTTTCTAGCATCAGAATTGCGAAAATTTTGATGGTTTCTCAACCGTTCCTTAAATTCAAACTCCCATATCTCGCGAATGGATTGACGAACTCGAGAAGTTCCTCTTGCGTTTGAAAGCAGAAACTCACCCGATTACAACGGTATGTGTATTTTTGCCCTAGGCCATTGTAGTTATTGGTTTCGAGTATCAGACTAGCGAAAATTTTGATGGTTTCTCAACCATTCCTTAACTTCAAACTCCCATATCTCGCGAACGGATTGACGAACTCCAGAAATTCCTGTTGCATCTGAAAACAGAAGCTCGCCCGATTACAACGGTGTGTGTATTTTTCCCCTATGCCATTCCAGTTACTCGTTTCTAGCATCAGAATTGCGAAAATTTTGATGGTTTCTCAACCATTCCTCAACGTTCAAACTCCCATATTTCGCGATCGGATTGACAAACTAGAGAAGTTCCTCTTGAGTCTGAAAGCAGAAACTCGCCCGATTACAACGGTATGTGTATTTTTGCCCTAGGCCATTGTAGTTATTGGTTTCGAGTATCAGACTAGCGAAAATTTTGATGGTTTATCAAACATTCCTTAACTTCAAACTCCCATATCTCGCGAACGGATTACCAACTCTAGAAATTCCAGTTGCATCTAAAAGCATGATCTCGCCCGATTACAATGGTATGTGTATTTTTGTCCTAGGCCATAGCAGTTATTGGTTTCGTGTATCAGACTTGCGAAAATTTTGATGGTTTCTCAACCATTCCTTAACTTCAAACTCCCATATCTCGCGAACGGACTGACGAACTAGAGAAATTCCAGTTGCACCAGAAAGCAGAAACTCGCCCGATTACAGTGGTATGTGTACTTTTCTCCTAGGTCATTCCAGTTATTGGTTTCGAGTATCAGACCAGGGAAAATTTTGATGGTTTCTCAGTCATTCCTTAACTTCAAACTCCCTTATCTCGCGAACGGATTGACGAACTCGAGAAATTCCTGCTGCATCTGAAAGCAGAAACTCGCCCAATTACAACGGTATGTGTATTCTTGCCCTAGGCAAAAGTAGTTATTGGTTTCGAGTATCAGACTTGCAAAAATTTTGATGATTTCCCAACCATTCCATAACTTCAAACTCCCATATCTCGCGAACGGATTACCAACTCGAGAAATTCCAATTGCATCTGAAAGCATAATCTCGCCCGATTACAATGGTATGTGTATTTTTGCCCTAGGCCACAGCAGTTATTGGTTTCGAGTATCAGACTTGCGAAAATTTTGATGGTATCTCAACCATTAATTAACTTCAAACTCCCATATCTCGCGAACAGATTGACGAACTCGAGAAAATCCTGTTGCATCTGAAAGTAGAAACTCGCCCGATTACAATGGGGTGTGTACTTTTCCCCTAGGCCATTCCAGTTATTGGTTTCGAGTATCAGACTTCGAAAATTTTGATGGTTTCTCAACCATTCCTTAACATGAAACTCCCATATCTCGCGAACGGACTGACGAACTAGAGAAATTCCAGTTGCATCTGAAAGCAGAAACTCGTCCGGTTACAAAGGTATGTGTACTTTTCCCCTAGGCCATTCCAGTTATTGGTTTCGAGTATCAGACCAGCGAAAATTTTGATGGTTTCTCAACCATTCCTTAACTCCAAACTCCCATATCTCGCGAACGGATTGACGAACTCGAGAAATTCCAGTTGCATCTGAGAGCATAATCTCGCCCGATTACAATGGTATTTGTATTTTTGCCCTAGGCCATAGCAGTTATTGGTTTCGAGTATCAGACTTGCGAAAATTTTGATGGTGTCTCAACCACTCCTTAACTTCAAACTCCCATATCTCGCGAACGGATTGACGAACTCGAGAAATTCCTGTTGCATCTGAATGCAGAAGCTCGCCCGATTACAACGGTATGTGTATTTTGTCCCTAGGCAATAGTAGTTATTGGTTTCGAGTATCAGACTTGTGAAAATTTTGATGGTTTCCCAACCATTCCTTACCTTCAAACTCCCATATCTTGCGAACGGATTGACGAACTCGAGAAATTCCCGTTCCATCTGAAAGTAGAAACTCGCCCGATTACAAGGGTGTGTGTGTTTTTGCCCTAGGCAATTGTAGTTACTGGTTTCGAGTATCAGACTTCCGAAAATTTTGATGGTTTCTCAACCATTCCTTAACTTCAAACTCCCATATCTCGCGAACGGATTAACGAACTCGAGAAACTCCTGCTGCATCTGAAAGCAGAAACTCGCCCCATTACAACGGTATGTGTATTTTTGTCCTAGGCAATTGTAGTCATTGGTTTCGAGTATCAGACTTGCAAAAATTTTGATGATTTCTCAACCATTCCTTAACTTCAAACTCCCATATCTCGCGACCGGATTGACGAACTCGAGAAATTCCTCTTGAATCTGAAAGTAGAAACTCGCCCGATTACACCGGTATGTGTATTTTTGCCCTAGGCCATTGTAGTTATTGGTTTCGAGTATCAGACTAGCGAAAATTTTGATGGTTTCTCAAACATTCCTTAACTTCAGACTCCCATATCTCGCGAACGGATTACCAACTCGAGAAATTCCAGTTGCATCTAAAAGCATGATCTCGCCCGATTACAATGGTATGTGTATTTTTGCCCTAGGCCATAGCAGTTATTGGTTTCGTGTATCAGACTTGCGAAAATTTTGATGGTTTCTCAACCATTCCTTAACTTCAAACTCCCATATCTGGCGACCGGATTGACGAACTCGAGAAATTCCTCTTGCATCTGAAAGTAGAAACTCGCCCGATTACACCGGTATGTGTATTTTTGCCCTAGGCTATTGTAGTTATTGGTTTCGAGTATCAGACTAGCGAAAATTTTGATGGTTTCTCAAACATTCCTTAACTTCAAACTCCCATATCTCGCGAACGCATTACCAACTCGAGAAATTCCAGTTGCATCTAAAAGCATGATCTCGCCCGATTACAATGGTATGTGTATTTTTGCCCTAGGCCATAGCAGTTATTGGTTTCGTGTATCAGACTTGCGAAAATTTTGATGGTTTCTCAACCATTCCTTAACTTCAAACTCCCATATCTCGCGAACGGATTGACGAACTCGAGAAATTCCTGCTGCATCTGAAAGTAGAAGCTCGCCCGATTACAACGGTATGTGTATTTGTGCCCTAGGCAATAGCAGTTATTGGTTTCGAGTATCAGACTTGCCAAAATTTTGATGATTTCTCAACCAATCCTTAACTTCAAACCCCCTTTTTTTGCGAACGGATTGACGAACTCGAGAAATTCCAGATGCATCTGAAAGCAGAAACTCGCCCGATTACAATGGTATGTGTACTTTCCCCTAGGCCATTCCAGTTATTGGTTTCGAGTATCAGACTTGCGAAAATTTTGATGGTTCCTCAACCATTCCTTAACATCAAACTCCCTTATCTCGCGAACGGATTGACGAATTCGAGAAATTCATACTGCATCTGAAAGCAGAAATTCGCCCAATTACAACGGTATGTGTATTTTTGCCCTAGGCAATAGTAGTTATTGGTTTCGAGTATCAGACTTGCAAAAATTTTGATGATTTCCCAACCATTCCTTAACTTCAAACTCCCATATCTCGCGAACGGATTACAAACTCGAGAAATTCCAGTTGCATCTGAAAGCATAATCTCGCCCGATTACAATGGTATGTGTATCTTTGCCCTAGGCCACAGCAGTTATTGGTTTCGAGTATCAGACTTGCGAAAATTTTGATGGTTTCTCAACCATTCCTTAACATCAAACTCCCTTATCTCGCGAACGGATTGACGAACTCGAGAAATTCCTCTTGCATCTGATAGTAGAAACTCGTCCGATTACACCGGTATGTGTATTTTTCCCCTAAGCCATTGTATTTATTGGTTTCGAGTATCAGACTTGTGAAAATTTTGATGGTTTCCCAACCATTCCTTACCTTCGAACTCCCATATCTCGCGAGCGGATTGACGAACTCGAGAAATTCCAGTTGCATCTGAAAGAAGAAACTCGCCCGATTACAGTGGTATGTGTACTTTTCGCCTAGGTCATTCCAGTTACTGGTTTCGAGTATCAGACCAGGGAAAATTTTGATGGTTTCTCAACCGTTCCTTAACTTCAAACTCCCATATCTCGCGAACGGATTGACGAACTCGAGAAATTCCTCTTGCATCTGAAAGTAGAAACTCGCCCGATTACAATGGTGTGTGTGTTTTTGCCCCAGGCATTTGTAGTTATTGGTTTCGAAAATCAGACTTGCGAAAATTTTGATGGTTTCTCAACCATTCCTTAACATCAAACTCCCATATCTCGCGAACGGATTGACGAACTAGAGAAATTCCAGTTGCATCTGAAAGCAGAAACTCGTCCGGTTACAAAGGTATGTGTACTTTTCCCCTAGGCCATTCCAGTTATTGGTTTCGAGTATCAGACCAGCGAAAATTTTGATAGTTTCTCAACCATTCCTTAACTTCAAACCCCCAAATCTCGCGAACGGATTGACGAACTCGAGAAATTCCTGCTGCATCTGAAAGTAGAAGCTTGCCCGATTATAACGGTATGTGTATTTTTACCCTTGGCAATAGTAATTATTGGTTTTTAGTATCAGACTTGCGATAATTTTGATGATTTCTCAGCCATTCCTTAACTTCAAACTCCCATATCTCGCGAGCGGATTACCAACTCGAGAAATTCCAGTTGCATCTGAAAGCATAATCTCGCCCGATTACAATGGTATTTGTATTTTTGCCCTAGGCCATAGCAGTTATTGGTTTCGAGTATCAGACTTGTGAAAATTTTGATGGTTTCCCAACCATTCCTTAACTCAAACTCCCATATCTCGCGAACGGCTCGACGAACTCGAGAAATTCCTGTTGCATCTGAAAGTAGAAACTCGCCCCATTACAATGGTGTGTGTACTTTTCCCCTAGGCCGTTCCAGTTGTTGGTTTCGAGTATCAGACTTGCGAAAACTTTGATGGTTTCTCAAGCATTCCTTAACTTCAAACTCCCATATCTCGCGAACGGATTGACTAGCTCAAGAAATTCCTGTTGCATCTGAAAGTATAAACTCGCCCGATTACAATGGTATGTGTATCTTTGCCCTAGGCCACAGCAGTTATTGGTTTCGAGTATCAGACTTGCGAAAATTTTGATGGTTTCTCAACCATTCCTTAACATCAAACTCCCTTATCTCGCGAACGGATTGACGAACTCGAGAAATTCCTCTTGCATCTGAAAGTAGAAACTCGCCCAATTACACCGGGATGTGTATTTTCCCCCTAAGCCATTGTAGTTATTGGTTTCGAGTATCAGACTTGCGAAAATTTTGATGGTTTCTCAACCATTCCTTAACTTCAAACTCCCATATCTCGCGAACCGATTGACGAACTCGAGAAATTCCTGTTGCATCTGAAAGTAGAAACTCGCCCGATTACAATGGTGTGTTTATTTTTGCCCTAGGCAATTGTAGTTATTGGTTTCGAGTATCAGACTTGCGAAAATTTTCATGGTTCCTCAACCATTCCCTAAATTCAAACTCCCATATCTCGCAAACGGATTGACGAACTAGAGAAATTCCAGTTGCACCTGAAAGCAGAAACTCGCCCGATTACAGTGGTATGTGTACTTTTCGCCTAGGTCATTCCAGTTATTGGTTTCGAGTATCAGACCAGGGAAAATTTTGATGGTTTCTCAACCATTCCTTAACTTCAAACTCCCATATCTCGCGAACGGATTGACGAACTCCAGAAATTCCTGTTGCACCTGAAAACAGAAGCTCGCCCGATTTCAACGGTATGTGTATTTTTGCCATAGGCCTTAGTAGTTATTGGTTTCGAGTATCAGACTTGCGAAAATTTTGATGGTTTCTCAACCATTCCTTAACGTTCAAACTCCCATATCTCGCGATCGGATTGACAAACTAGAGAAGTTCCTCTTGAGTCTGAAAGCAGAAACTCGCCCGATTACAATGGTATGTGTATTTTTGCCATAGGGCATTGTAGTTATTGGTTTCGAGTGTCAGACTTGGGAAAATTTTGATGGTTTATCAACCATTTCTTAAATCCAAACTCCGATATTTCGCGAACGGATGGACGAATCGGAGAAATTCCTGTTGCATCTGAGAGTAGAAAGTCGCCCGATTACAACGGTATGTGTATTTTTCCCCTATGCCATTCCAGTTACTCGTTTCTAGCATCAGAATTGCGAAAATTTTGATGGTTTCTCAACCGTTCCTTAAATTCAAACTCCCATATCTCGCGAATGGATTGACGAACTCGAGAAGTTCCTCTTGCGTTTGAAAGCAGAAACTCACCCGATTACAACGGTATGTGTATTTTTGCCCTAGGCCATTGTAGTTATTGGTTTCGAGTATCAGACTAGCGAAAATTTTGATGGTTTCTCAACCATTCCTTAACTTCAAACTCCCATATCTCGCGAACGGATTGACGAACTCCAGAAATTCCTGTTGCATCTGAAAACAGAAGCTCGCCCGATTACAACGGTGTGTGTATTTTTCCCCTATGCCATTCCAGTTACTCGTTTCTAGCATCAGAATTGCGAAAATTTTGATGGTTTCTCAACCATTCCTCAACGTTCAAACTCCCATATTTCGCGATCGGATTGACAAACTAGAGAAGTTCCTCTTGAGTCTGAAAGCAGAAACTCGCCCGATTACAACGGTATGTGTATTTTTGCCCTAGGCCATTGTAGTTATTGGTTTCGAGTATCAGACTAGCGAAAATTTTGATGGTTTATCAAACATTCCTTAACTTCAAACTCCCATATCTCGCGAACGGATTACCAACTCTAGAAATTCCAGTTGCATCTAAAAGCATGATCTCGCCCGATTACAATGGTATGTGTATTTTTGTCCTAGGCCATAGCAGTTATTGGTTTCGTGTATCAGACTTGCGAAAATTTTGATGGTTTCTCAACCATTCCTTAACTTCAAACTCCCATATCTCGCGAACGGACTGACGAACTAGAGAAATTCCAGTTGCACCAGAAAGCAGAAACTCGCCCGATTACAGTGGTATGTGTACTTTTCTCCTAGGTCATTCCAGTTATTGGTTTCGAGTATCAGACCAGGGAAAATTTTGATGGTTTCTCAGTCATTCCTTAACTTCAAACTCCCTTATCTCGCGAACGGATTGACGAACTCGAGAAATTCCTGCTGCATCTGAAAGCAGAAACTCGCCCAATTACAACGGTATGTGTATTCTTGCCCTAGGCAAAAGTAGTTATTGGTTTCGAGTATCAGACTTGCAAAAATTTTGATGATTTCCCAACCATTCCATAACTTCAAACTCCCATATCTCGCGAACGGATTACCAACTCGAGAAATTCCAATTGCATCTGAAAGCATAATCTCGCCCGATTACAATGGTATGTGTATTTTTGCCCTAGGCCACAGCAGTTATTGGTTTCGAGTATCAGACTTGCGAAAATTTTGATGGTATCTCAACCATTAATTAACTTCAAACTCCCATATCTCGCGAACAGATTGACGAACTCGAGAAAATCCTGTTGCATCTGAAAGTAGAAACTCGCCCGATTACAATGGGGTGTGTACTTTTCCCCTAGGCCATTCCAGTTATTGGTTTCGAGTATCAGACTTCGAAAATTTTGATGGTTTCTCAACCATTCCTTAACATGAAACTCCCATATCTCGCGAACGGACTGACGAACTAGAGAAATTCCAGTTGCATCTGAAAGCAGAAACTCGTCCGGTTACAAAGGTATGTGTACTTTTCCCCTAGGCCATTCCAGTTATTGGTTTCGAGTATCAGACCAGCGAAAATTTTGATGGTTTCTCAACCATTCCTTAACTCCAAACTCCCATATCTCGCGAACGGATTGACGAACTCGAGAAATTCCAGTTGCATCTGAGAGCATAATCTCGCCCGATTACAATGGTATTTGTATTTTTGCCCTAGGCCATAGCAGTTATTGGTTTCGAGTATCAGACTTGCGAAAATTTTGATGGTGTCTCAACCACTCCTTAACTTCAAACTCCCATATCTCGCGAACGGATTGACGAACTCGAGAAATTCCTGTTGCATCTGAATGCAGAAGCTCGCCCGATTACAACGGTATGTGTATTTTGTCCCTAGGCAATAGTAGTTATTGGTTTCGAGTATCAGACTTGTGAAAATTTTGATGGTTTCCCAACCATTCCTTACCTTCAAACTCCCATATCTTGCGAACGGATTGACGAACTCGAGAAATTCCCGTTCCATCTGAAAGTAGAAACTCGCCCGATTACAAGGGTGTGTGTGTTTTTGCCCTAGGCAATTGTAGTTACTGGTTTCGAGTATCAGACTTCCGAAAATTTTGATGGTTTCTCAACCATTCCTTAACTTCAAACTCCCATATCTCGCGAACGGATTAACGAACTCGAGAAACTCCTGCTGCATCTGAAAGCAGAAACTCGCCCCATTACAACGGTATGTGTATTTTTGTCCTAGGCAATTGTAGTCATTGGTTTCGAGTATCAGACTTGCAAAAATTTTGATGATTTCTCAACCATTCCTTAACTTCAAACTCCCATATCTCGCGACCGGATTGACGAACTCGAGAAATTCCTCTTGAATCTGAAAGTAGAAACTCGCCCGATTACACCGGTATGTGTATTTTTGCCCTAGGCCATTGTAGTTATTGGTTTCGAGTATCAGACTAGCGAAAATTTTGATGGTTTCTCAAACATTCCTTAACTTCAGACTCCCATATCTCGCGAACGGATTACCAACTCGAGAAATTCCAGTTGCATCTAAAAGCATGATCTCGCCCGATTACAATGGTATGTGTATTTTTGCCCTAGGCCATAGCAGTTATTGGTTTCGTGTATCAGACTTGCGAAAATTTTGATGGTTTCTCAACCATTCCTTAACTTCAAACTCCCATATCTGGCGACCGGATTGACGAACTCGAGAAATTCCTCTTGCATCTGAAAGTAGAAACTCGCCCGATTACACCGGTATGTGTATTTTTGCCCTAGGCTATTGTAGTTATTGGTTTCGAGTATCAGACTAGCGAAAATTTTGATGGTTTCTCAAACATTCCTTAACTTCAAACTCCCATATCTCGCGAACGCATTACCAACTCGAGAAATTCCAGTTGCATCTAAAAGCATGATCTCGCCCGATTACAATGGTATGTGTATTTTTGCCCTAGGCCATAGCAGTTATTGGTTTCGTGTATCAGACTTGCGAAAATTTTGATGGTTTCTCAACCATTCCTTAACTTCAAACTCCCATATCTCGCGAACGGATTGACGAACTCGAGAAATTCCTGCTGCATCTGAAAGTAGAAGCTCGCCCGATTACAACGGTATGTGTATTTGTGCCCTAGGCAATAGCAGTTATTGGTTTCGAGTATCAGACTTGCCAAAATTTTGATGATTTCTCAACCAATCCTTAACTTCAAACCCCCTTTTTTTGCGAACGGATTGACGAACTCGAGAAA
The DNA here is from genome assembly GCF_051014685.1 of Ptiloglossa arizonensis. NCBI lineage: Eukaryota > Metazoa > Arthropoda > Insecta > Hymenoptera > Colletidae > Ptiloglossa > Ptiloglossa arizonensis. Next base: position 1,004,706 of record NW_027478411.1, on the reverse strand, counting down.
TTCCAGATGCATCTGAAAGCAGAAACTCGCCCGATTACAATGGTATGTGTACTTTCCCCTAGGCCATTCCAGTTATTGGTTTCGAGTATCAGACTTGCGAAAATTTTGATGGTTCCTCAACCATTCCTTAACATCAAACTCCCTTATCTCGCGAACGGATTGACGAATTCGAGAAATTCATACTGCATCTGAAAGCAGAAATTCGCCCAATTACAACGGTATGTGTATTTTTGCCCTAGGCAATAGTAGTTATTGGTTTCGAGTATCAGACTTGCAAAAATTTTGATGATTTCCCAACCATTCCTTAACTTCAAACTCCCATATCTCGCGAACGGATTACAAACTCGAGAAATTCCAGTTGCATCTGAAAGCATAATCTCGCCCGATTACAATGGTATGTGTATCTTTGCCCTAGGCCACAGCAGTTATTGGTTTCGAGTATCAGACTTGCGAAAATTTTGATGGTTTCTCAACCATTCCTTAACATCAAACTCCCTTATCTCGCGAACGGATTGACGAACTCGAGAAATTCCTCTTGCATCTGATAGTAGAAACTCGTCCGATTACACCGGTATGTGTATTTTTCCCCTAAGCCATTGTATTTATTGGTTTCGAGTATCAGACTTGTGAAAATTTTGATGGTTTCCCAACCATTCCTTACCTTCGAACTCCCATATCTCGCGAGCGGATTGACGAACTCGAGAAATTCCAGTTGCATCTGAAAGAAGAAACTCGCCCGATTACAGTGGTATGTGTACTTTTCGCCTAGGTCATTCCAGTTACTGGTTTCGAGTATCAGACCAGGGAAAATTTTGATGGTTTCTCAACCGTTCCTTAACTTCAAACTCCCATATCTCGCGAACGGATTGACGAACTCGAGAAATTCCTCTTGCATCTGAAAGTAGAAACTCGCCCGATTACAATGGTGTGTGTGTTTTTGCCCCAGGCATTTGTAGTTATTGGTTTCGAAAATCAGACTTGCGAAAATTTTGATGGTTTCTCAACCATTCCTTAACATCAAACTCCCATATCTCGCGAACGGATTGACGAACTAGAGAAATTCCAGTTGCATCTGAAAGCAGAAACTCGTCCGGTTACAAAGGTATGTGTACTTTTCCCCTAGGCCATTCCAGTTATTGGTTTCGAGTATCAGACCAGCGAAAATTTTGATAGTTTCTCAACCATTCCTTAACTTCAAACCCCCAAATCTCGCGAACGGATTGACGAACTCGAGAAATTCCTGCTGCATCTGAAAGTAGAAGCTTGCCCGATTATAACGGTATGTGTATTTTTACCCTTGGCAATAGTAATTATTGGTTTTTAGTATCAGACTTGCGATAATTTTGATGATTTCTCAGCCATTCCTTAACTTCAAACTCCCATATCTCGCGAGCGGATTACCAACTCGAGAAATTCCAGTTGCATCTGAAAGCATAATCTCGCCCGATTACAATGGTATTTGTATTTTTGCCCTAGGCCATAGCAGTTATTGGTTTCGAGTATCAGACTTGTGAAAATTTTGATGGTTTCCCAACCATTCCTTAACTCAAACTCCCATATCTCGCGAACGGCTCGACGAACTCGAGAAATTCCTGTTGCATCTGAAAGTAGAAACTCGCCCCATTACAATGGTGTGTGTACTTTTCCCCTAGGCCGTTCCAGTTGTTGGTTTCGAGTATCAGACTTGCGAAAACTTTGATGGTTTCTCAAGCATTCCTTAACTTCAAACTCCCATATCTCGCGAACGGATTGACTAGCTCAAGAAATTCCTGTTGCATCTGAAAGTATAAACTCGCCCGATTACAATGGTATGTGTATCTTTGCCCTAGGCCACAGCAGTTATTGGTTTCGAGTATCAGACTTGCGAAAATTTTGATGGTTTCTCAACCATTCCTTAACATCAAACTCCCTTATCTCGCGAACGGATTGACGAACTCGAGAAATTCCTCTTGCATCTGAAAGTAGAAACTCGCCCAATTACACCGGGATGTGTATTTTCCCCCTAAGCCATTGTAGTTATTGGTTTCGAGTATCAGACTTGCGAAAATTTTGATGGTTTCTCAACCATTCCTTAACTTCAAACTCCCATATCTCGCGAACCGATTGACGAACTCGAGAAATTCCTGTTGCATCTGAAAGTAGAAACTCGCCCGATTACAATGGTGTGTTTATTTTTGCCCTAGGCAATTGTAGTTATTGGTTTCGAGTATCAGACTTGCGAAAATTTTCATGGTTCCTCAACCATTCCCTAAATTCAAACTCCCATATCTCGCAAACGGATTGACGAACTAGAGAAATTCCAGTTGCACCTGAAAGCAGAAATTCGCCCGATTACAGTGGTATGTGTACTTTTCCCCTAGGTCATTCCAGTTATTGGTTTCGAGTATCAGACCAGGGAAAATTTTGATGGTTTCTCAATCATTCCTTAACTTCAAACTCCCTTATCTCGCGAACGGATTGAAGAACTCGAGAAATTCCTGCTGCATCTGAAAGCAGAAACTCGCCCAATTACAACGGTATGTGTATTTTTGCCCTAGGCAATAGTAGTTATTGGTTCCGTGTATCAGACTTGCAAAAATTTTGATGATTTCCCAACCATTCCTTAACTTCAAACTCCCATATCTCGCGAACGGATTACCAACTCGAGAAATTCCAGTTGCATCTGAAAGCATAATCTCGCCCGATTACAATCGTATGTGTATTTTTGCCCTAGGCCACAGCAGTTATTGGTTTCGAGTATCAGACTTGCGAAAATTTTGATGGTATCTCAACCATTAATTAACTTCAAACTCCCATATCTCGCGAACGGATTGACGAACTCGAGAAATTCCAGTTGCATCTGAAAGCAGAAACTCGCCCGATTACAGTGGTATGTGTACTTTTCGCCTAGGTCATTCCAGTTATTGGTTTCGAGTATCAGACCAGGGAAAATTTTGATGGTTTCTCAACCATTCCTTAACTTCAAACTCCCTTATCTCGCGAACGGATTGACGAACTCGAGATATTCCTGCTGCATCTGAAAGCAGAAACTCGCCCAATTACAACGGTATGTGTATTTTTGCCCTAGGCAATAGTAGTTACTGGTTTCGAGTATCAGACTTTCAAAAATTTTGATGATTTCCCAACCATTCCTTAACTTCAAACTCCCATATCTCGCGAACGGATTACCAACTCGAGAAATTCCAGTTGCATCTGAAAGCATAATCTCGCCCGATTACAATGGTATTTGTATTTTTGCCCTAGGCCATAGCAGTTATTGGTTTCGAGTATCAGACTTGCGAAAATTTTGATGGTTTCTCAACCATTCCTCAACTTCAAACTCCCATATCTCGCGAACGGATTGACGAACTCGAGAAATCCCTCTTGCATCTGAAAGTAGAAACTCGCCCAATTACACCGGGATGTGTATTTTCCCCCTAAGCCATTGTAGTTATTGGTTTCGAGTATCAGACTTGCGAAAATTTTGATGGTTTCTCAACCATTCCTTAACTTCAAACTCCCATATCTCGCGAACGGATTGACGAACTCGAGAAATTCCTCTTGCATCTGAAAGTAGAGACTCGCCCGATTACACCGCTATGTGTATTTTTCCCCTAAGCCATTGTAGTTATTGGTTTCGAGTATCAGACTTGTGAAAATTTTGGTGGTTTCCCAACCATTCCTTACCTTCGAACTCCCATATCTCGCGAACGGATTGACGAACTCGAGAAATTCCTGTTCCATCTGAAAGTAGAAACTCGCCCGATTACAAGGGTGTGTGTGTTTTTGCCCTAGGCAATTGTAGTTATTGGTTTCGAGTATCAGACTTCCGAAAATTTTGATGGCTTCTCAACCATTCCTTAACTTCAAACTCCCATACCTCGCGAACGGATTGACGAACTAGAGAAATTCCGGTTGCATCTAAAAGCATAATCTCGCCCGATTACAATGGTATGTGTATTTTTGCCCTAGGCCATAGCAGTTATTGGTTTCGAAAATCAGACTTGCGAAAATTTTGATGGTTTCTCAACCATTCCTTAACATCAAACTCCCATATCTCGCGAACGGATTGACGAACTAGAGAAATTCCAGTAGCATCTGAAAGCAGAAACTCGTCCGGTTACAAAGGTATGTGTACTTTTCCCCTAGGCCATTCCACGTATTGGTTTCGAGTATCAGACCAGCGAAAATTTTGATGGTTTCTCAACCATTCCTTAACTCAAAACTCCCATATCTCGCGAACGGATTGACGAACTCGAGAAATTCCAGTTGCATCTGAGAGCATAATCTCGCCCGATTACAATGGTATTTGTATTTTTGCCCTAGGCCATAGCAGTTATTGGTTTCGAGTATCCGACTTGCGAAAATTTTGATGGTGTCTCAACCATTCCTTAACTTCAAACTCCCATATCTCGCGAACGTATTGACGAACTCGAGAAATTCCTGTTGCATCTGAATGCAGAAGCTCGCCCGATTACAACGGTATGTGTATTTTGGCCCCAGGCAATAGTAGTTATTGGTTTCGAGTATCAGACTTGTGAAAATTTTGATGGTTTCCCAACCATTCCTTACCTTCAAACTCCCATATCTCGCGAACGGATTGACGAACTCGAGAAATTCCTGTTCCATCTGAAAGTAGAAACTCGCCCGATTACAAGGGTGTGTGTGTTTTTGCCCTAGGCAATTGTAGTTATTGGTTTCGAGTATCAGACTTCCGAATATTTTGATGGTTTCTCAACCATTCCTTAACTTCAAACTCCCATATCTCGCGAACCGATTGACGAACTCGAGAAATTCCTCTTGCATCTGAAAGTAGAAACTCGTCCAATTACACCGGGATGTGTATTTTTCCCCTAAGCCATTGTAGTTATTGGTTTCGAGTATCAGACTTGTGAAAATTTTGATGGTTTCCCAACCATTCCTTACCTTCAAACTACCATATCTCGCGAACGGATTGACGAACTCGGGAAATTCCTGTTCCATCTGAAAGTAGAAACTCGCCCGATTACAAAGGTATGTGTATTTTTGCCCTAGGCCATAGCAGTTATTGGTTTCGAAAATCAGACTTGCGAAAATTTTGATGGTTTCTCAACCATTCCTTAACATCAAACTTCCATATCTCGCGAACGGATTGACGAACTAGAGAAATTCCAGTTGCATCTGAAAGCAGAAACTCGTCCGGTTACAAAGGTATGTGTACTTTTCCCCTAGGCCATTCCAGTTATTGCTTTCGAGTATCAGACCAGCGAAAATTTTGATGGTTTCTCAACCATTCCTTAACTTCAAACTCCCATATCTCGCGAACGGATTGACGAACTCGAGAAATTCCAGTTGCATCTGAAAGCATAATCTCGCCCGATTACAATGGTATTTGTATTTTTGCCCTAGGCCATAGCAGTTATTCGTTTCGAGTATCAGACTTGCGAAAATTTTGATGGTGTCTCAACCATTCCTTAACTTCAAACTCCCATATCTCGCGAACGGATTGACGAACTCGAGAAATTCCAGTTGCATCTGAAAGCAGAAACTCGCCCGATTACAGTGGTTTGTGTACTTTTCGCCTAGGTCATTCCAGTTATTGGTTTCGAGTATCAGACTTGCGAAAATTTTGATGGTTTCTCAACCATTCCTTAACTTCAAACTCCCATATCTCGCGAACGGATTGACGAACTCGAGAAATTCCAGTTGCATCTGAAAGCATAATCTCGCCCGATTACAATGGTATTTGTATTTTTGCCCTAGGCCATAGCAGTTATTGGTTTCGAGTATCAGACTTGCGAAAATTTTGATGGTGTCTCAACCATTCCTTAACTTCAAACTCCCATATCTCGCGAACGGATTGACGAACTCGAGAAATTCCAGTTGCACCTGAAAGCAGAAACTCGCCCGATTACAGTGGTATGTGTACTTTTCCCCTAGGTCATTCCAGTTATTGGTTTCGAGTATCAGACCAGGGAAAATTTTGATGGTTTCTCAACCATTCCTTAACTTCAAACTCCCTTATCTCGCGAACGGATTGACGAACTCGAGGAATTCCTGCTGCATCTGAAAGCAGAAACTCGCCCAATTACAACGGTATGTGTATTTTTGCCCTAGGCAATAGTAGTTATTGGTTTCGAGTATCAGACTTGCAAAAATTTTGATGATTTCCCAACCATTCCTTAACTTCAAACTCCCATATCTCGCGAACGGATTACCAACTCGAGAAATTCCAGTTGCATCTGAAAGCATAATCTCGCCCGATTACAATGGTATGAGTATTTTTGCCCTAGGCCACAGCAGTTATTGGTTTCGAGTGTCAGACCAGGGAAAATTTTGATGGTTTCTCAACCATTCCTTAACTTCAAACTCCCATATCTCGCGAACGGATTGATGAACTCGAGAAATTCCAATTGCATCTGAAAGCAGAAACGCGTCCGGTTACAAAGGTATGTGTACTTTTCCCCTAGGCCATTCCAGTTATTGGTTTCGAGTATCAGACCAGCGAAAATTTTGATGGTTTCTCAACCATTCCTTAACTTCAAACTCCCATATCTCGCGAACGGATTGACGAACTCGAGAAATTCCAGTTGCATCTGAAAGCATAATCTCGCCCGATTACAATGGTATTTGTATTTTTGTCCTAGGCCATAGCAGTTATTGGTTTCGAGTATCAGACTTGCGAAAATTTTGATGGTTTCTCAACCATTCCTTAACATCAAACTCCCATATCTCGCGAACGGATTGACGAACTAGAGAAATTCCAGTTGCATCTGAAAGCATAATCTCGCCCGATTACAATGGTATTTGTATTTTTGCCCTAGGCCATAGCAGTTATTGGTTTCGAGTATCAGACTTTCGAAAATTTTGATGGTGTCTCAACCATTCCTTAACTTCAAACTCCCATATCTCGCGAACGGATTGACGGACTGGAGAAATTCCAGTTGCATCTGAAAGCAGAAACTCGCCCGATTACAGTGGTTTGTGTACTTTTCGCCTAGGTCATTCCAGTTATTGGTTTCGAGGATCAGACCAGGGAAAATTTTGATGGTTTCTCAACCATTCCTTAACTTCAAACTCCCATATCTCGCGAACGGATTGACGAACTCGAGAAATTCCTGCTGCATCTGAAAGCAGAAACTCGCCCAATTACAACGGTATGTGTGTTTTTGCCCTAGGCAATTGTAGTTATTGGTTTGGAGTATCAGACCAGCGAAAATTTTGATGGTTTCTCAACCATTCCTTAACTTCAAACTCCCATATCTCGCGAACGGATTGACGAACTCGAGAAATTCCTCTTGCATCTGAAAGTAGAAACTCGCCCGATTACACCGGTATGTGTATTTTTCCCCTAAGCCTTTGTAGTTATTGGTTTCGAGTATCAGACTTGTGAAAATTTTGATGGTTTCCCAACCATACCTTACCTTTAAACTCCCATATCTCGCGAACGGATTGACGAACTCGAGAAATTCCTGTTCCATCTGAAAGTAGAAACTCGTCCGGTTACAAAGGTATGTGTACTTTTCCCCTAGGCCATTCCAGTTATTGGTTTCGAGTATCAGACCAGCGAAAATTTTGATGGTTTCTCAACCATTCCTTAACTTCAAACTCCCATATCTCGCGAACGGATTGACGAACTCGAGAAATTCCAGTTGCATCTGAAAGCATAATCTCGCCCGATTACAATGGTATTTGTATTTTTGTCCTAGGCCATAGCAGTTATTGGTTTCGAGTATCAGACTTGCGAAAATTTTGATGGTTTCTCAACCATTCCTTAACATCAAACTCCCATATCTCGCGAACGGATTGACGAACTAGAGAAATTCCAGTTGCATCTGAAAGCATAATCTCGCCCGATTACAATGGTATTTGTATTTTTGCCCTAGGCCATAGCAGTTATTGGTTTCGAGTATCAGACTTTCGAAAATTTTGATGGTGTCTCAACCATTCCTTAACTTCAAACTCCCATATCTCGCGAACGGATTGACGAACTCGAGAAATTCCTGTTCCATCTGAAAGTAGAAACTCGCCCGATTACAAGGGTGTGTCTGTTTTTGCCCTAGGCAATTGTAGTTATTGGTTTCGAGTATCAGACTTCCGAAAATTTTGATGGTTTCTCAACCATTCCTTAACTTCAAACTCCCATATCTCGCGAACGGATTGACGAACTAGAGAAATTCCAGTTGCATCTAAAAGCATAATCTCGCCCGATTACTATGGTATGTGTATTTTTGCCCTAGGCCATAGCAGTTATTGGTTTCGAAAATCAGACTTGCGAAAATTTTGATGGTTTCTCAAACATTCCTTAACATCAAACTCCCATATCTCGCGAACGGATTGACGAACTAGAGAAATTCCAATTGCTTCTGAAAGCAGAAACTCGTCCGGTTACAAGGGTATGTGTACTTTTCCCCTAGGCCATTCCAGTTATTGGTTTCGAGAATCATACCAGCGAAAATTTTGATGGTGTCTCAACCATTCCTTAACTTCAAACTCCCATATCTCGCGAACGGATTGACGGACTGGAGAAATTCCAGTTGCATCTGAAAGCAGAAACTCGCCCGATTACAGTGGTTTGTGTACTTTTCGCCTAGGTCATTCCAGTTATTGGTTTCGAGTATCAGACCAGGGAAAATTTTGATGGTTTCTCAACCATTCCTTAACTTCAAACTCCCATATCTCGCGAACGGATTGACGAACTCGAGAAATTCCTGCTGCATCTGAAAGCAGAAACTCGCCCAATTACAACGGTCTGTGTGTTTTTGCCCTAGGCAATTGTAGTTATTGGTTTGGAGTATCAGACCAGCGAAAATTTTGATGGTTTCTCAACCATTCCTTAACTTCAAACTCCCATATCTCGCGAACGGATTGACGAACTCGAGAAATTCCTCTTGCATCTGAAAGTAGAAACTCGCCCGATTACACCGGTATGTGTATTTTTCCCCTAAGCCATTGTAGTTATTGGTTTCGAGTATCAGACTTGTGAAAATTTTGATGGTTTCCCAACCATACCTTACCTTTAAACTCCCATATCTCGCGAACGGATTGACGAACTCGAGAAATTCCTGTTCCATCTGAAAGTAGAAACTCGTCCGGTTACAAAGGTATGTGTACTTTTCCCCTAGGCCATTCCAGTTATTGGTTTCGAGTATCAGACCAGCGAAAATTTTGATGGTTTCTCAACCATTCCTTAACTTCAAACTCCCATATCTCGCGAACGGATTGACGAACTCGAGAAATTCCAGTTGCATCTGAAAGCATAATCTCGCCCGATTACAATGGTATTTGTATTTTTGTCCTAGGCCATAGCAGTTATTGGTTTCGAGTATCAGACTTGCGAAAATTTTGATGGTTTCTCAACCATTCCTTAACATCAAACTCCCATATCTCGCGAACGGATTGACGAACTAGAGAAATTCCAGTTGCATCTGAAAGCATAATCTCGCCCGATTACAATGGTATTTGTATTTTTGCCCTAGGCCATAGCAGTTATTGGTTTCGAGTATCAGACTTTCGAAAATTTTGATGGTGTCTCAACCATTCCTTAACTTCAAACTCCCATATCTCGCGAACGGATTGACGAACTCGAGAAATTCCTGTTCCATCTGAAAGTAGAAACTCGCCCGATTACAAGGGTGTGTCTGTTTTTGCCCTAGGCAATTGTAGTTATTGGTTTCGAGTATCAGACTTCCGAAAATTTTGATGGTTTCTCAACCATTCCTTAACTTCAAACTCCCATATCTCGCGAACGGATTGACGAACTAGAGAAATTCCAGTTGCATCTAAAAGCATAATCTCGCCCGATTACTATGGTATGTGTATTTTTGCCCTAGGCCATAGCCGTTATTGGTTTCGAAAATCAGACTTGCGAAAATTTTGATGGTTTCTCAAACATTCCTTAACATCAAACTCCCATATCTCGCGAACGGATTGACGAACTAGAGAAATTCCAATTGCTTCTGAAAGCAGAAACTCGTCCGGTTACAAGGGTATGTGTACTTTTCCCCTAGGCCATTCCAGTTATTGGTTTCGAGAATCATACCAGCGAAAATTTTGATGGTGTCTCAACCATTCCTTAACTTCAAACTCCCATATCTCGCGAACGGATTGACGGACTGGAGAAATTCCAGTTGCATCTGAAAGCAGAAACTCGCCCGATTACAGTGGTTTGTGTACTTTTCGCCTAGGTCATTCCAGTTATTGGTTTCGAGTATCAGACCAGGGAAAATTTTGATGGTTTCTCAACCATTCCTTAACTTCAAACTCCCATATCTCGCGAACGGATTGACGAACTCGAGAAATTCCTGCTGCATCTGAAAGCAGAAACTCGCCCAATTACAACGGTCTGTGTGTTTTTGCCCTAGGCAATTGTAGTTATTGGTTTCGAGTATCAGACCAGCGAAAATTTTGATGGTTTCTCAACCATTCCTTAACTTCAAACTCCCATATCTCGCGAACGGATTGACGAACTCGAGAAATTCCTCTTGCATCTGAAAGTAGAAACTCGCCCGATTACACCGGTATGTGTATTTTTCCCCTAAGCCATTGTAGTTATTGGTTTCGAGTATCAGACTTGTGAAAATTTTGATGGTTTCCCAACCATACCTTACCTTTAAACTCCCATATCTCGCGAACGGATTGACGAACTCGAGAAATTCCTGTTCCATCTGAAAGTAGAAACTCGTCCGGTTACAAAGGTATGTGTACTTTTCCCCTAGGCCATTCCAGTTATTGGTTTCGAGTATCAGACCAGCGAAAATTTTGATGGTTTCTCAACCATTCCTTAACTTCAAACTCCCATATCTCGCGAACGGATTGACGAACTCGAGAAATTCCAGTTGCATCTGAAAGCATAATCTCGCCCGATTACAATGGTATTTGTATTTTTGTCCTAGGCCATAGCAGTTATTGGTTTCGAGTATCAGACTTGCGAAAATTTTGATGGTTTCTCAACCATTCCTTAACATCAAACTCCCATATCTCGCGAACGGATTGACGAACTAGAGAAATTCCAGTTGCATCTGAAAGCATAATCTCGCCCGATTACAACGGTATTTGTATTTTTGCCCTAGGCCATAGCAGTTATTGGTTTCGAGTATCAGACTTTCGAAAATTTTGATGGTGTCTCAACCATTCCTTAACTTCAAACTCCCATATCTCGCGAACGGATTGACGGACTGGAGAAATTCCAGTTGCATCTGAAAGCAGAAACTCGCCCGATTACAGTGGTTTGTGTACTTTTCGCCTAGGTCATTCCAGTTTTTGGTTTCGAGTATCAGACCAGGGAAAATTTTGATGGTTTCTCAACCATTCCTTAACTTCAAACTCCCATATCTCGCGAACGGATTGAAGAACTCGAGAAATTCCTGCTGCATCTGAAAGCAGAAACTCGCCCAATTACAACGGTATGTGTGTTTTTGCCCTAGGCAATTGTAGTTATTGGTTTCGAGTATCAGACCAGCGAAAATTTTGATGGTTTCTCAACCATTCCTTAGCTTCAAACTCCCATATCTCGCGAACGGATTGACGAACTCGAGAAATTCCTCTTGCATCTGAAAGTAGAAACTCGCCCGATTACACCGGTATGTGTATTTTTCCCCTAAGCCATTGTAGTTATTGGTTTCGAGTATCAGACTTGTGAAAATTTTGATGGTTTCCCAACCATACCTTACCTTTAAACTCCCATATCTCGCGAACGGATTGACGAACTCGAGAAATTCCTGTTCCATCTGAAAGTAGAAACTCGTCCGGTTACAAAGGTATGTGTACTTTTCCCCTAGGCCATTCCAGTTATTGGTTTCGAGTATCAGACCAGCGAAAATTTTGATGGTTTCTCAACCATTCCTTAACTTCAAACTCCCATATCTCGCGAACGGATTGACGAACTCGAGAAATTCCAGTTGCATCTGAAAGCATAATCTCGCCCGATTACAAGGGTATTTGTATTTTTGTCCTAGGCCATAGCAGTTATTGGTTTCGAGTATCAGACTTGCGAAAATTTTGATGGTTTCTCAACCATTCCTTAACATCAAACTCCCATATCTCGCGAACGGATTGACGAACTAGAGAAATTCCAGTTGCATCTGAAAGCATAATCTCGCCCGATTACAATGGTATTTGTATTTTTGCCCTAGGCCATAGCAGTTATTGGTTTCGAGTATCAGACTTTCGAAAATTTTGATGGTGTCTCAACCATTCCTTAACTTCAAACTCCCATATCTCGCGAACGGATTGACGGACTGGAGAAATTCCAGTTGCATCTGAAAGCAGAAACTCGCCCGATTACAGTGGTTTGTGTACTTTTCGCCTAGGTCATTCCAGTTATTGGTTTCGAGTATCAGACCAGGGAAAATTTTGATGGTTTCTCAACCATTCCTTAACTTCAAACTCCCATATCTCGCGAACGGATTGACGAACTCGAGAAATTCCTGCTGCATCTGAAAGCAGAAACTCGCCCAATTACAACGGTATGTGTGTTTTTGCCCTAGGCAATTGTAGTTATTGGTTTCGAGTATCAGACCAGCGAAAATTTTGATGGTTTCTCAACCATTCCTTAACTTCAAACTCCCATATCTCGCGAACGGATTGACGAACTCGAGAAATTCCTCTTGCATCTGAAAGTAGAAACTCGCCCGATTACACCGGTATGTGTATTTTTCCCCTAAGCCATTGTAGTTATTGGTTTCGAGTATCAGACTTGTGAAAATTTTGATGGTTTCCCAACCATACCTTACCTTTAAACTCCCATATCTCGCGAACGGATTGACGAACTCGAGAAATTCCTGTTCCATCTGAAAGTAGAAACTCGTCCGGTTACAAAGGTATGTGTACTTTTCCCCTAGGCCATTCCAGTTATTGGTTTCGAGTATCAGACCAGCGAAAATTTTGATGGTTTCTCAACCATTCCTTAACTTCAAACTCCCATATCTCGCGAACGGATTGACGAACTCGAGAAATTCCAGTTGCATCTGAAAGCATAATCTCGCCCGATTACAATGGTATTTGTATTTTTGTCCTAGGCCATAGCAGTTATTGGTTTCGAGTATCAGACTTGCGAAAATTTTGATGGTTTCTCAACCATTCCTTAACATCAAACTACCATATATCGCGAACGGATTGACGAACTAGAGAAATTCCAGTTGCATCTGAAAGCATAATCTCGCCCGATTACAATGGTATTTGTATTTTTGCCCTAGGCCATAGCAGTTATTGGTTTCGAGTATCAGACTTTCGAAAATTTTGATGGTGTCTCAACCATTCCTTAACTTCAAACTCCCATATCTCGCGAACGGATTGACGAACTCGAGAAATTCCTGTTCCATCTGAAAGTAGAAACTCGCCCGATTACAAGGGTGTGTCTGTTTTTGCCCTAGGCAATTGTAGTTATTGGTTTCGAGTATCAGACTTCCGAAAATTTTGATGGTTTCTCAACCATTCCTTAACTTCAAACTCCCATATCTCGCGAACGGATTGACGAACTAGAGAAATTCCAGTTGCATCTAAAAGCATAATCTCGCCCGATTACTATGGTATGTGTATTTTTGCCCTAGGCCATTCCAGTTATTGGTTTCGAGTATCAGACCAGCGAAAATTTTGATGGTTTCTCAACCATTCCTTAACTTCAAACTCCCATATCTCGCGAACGGATTGACGAACTCGAGAAATTCCAGTTGCATCTGAAAGCATAATCTCGCCCGATTACAATGGTATTTGTATTTTTGCCCTAGGCCATAGCAGTTATTGGTTTCGTGTATCAGACTTGCGGAAATTTTGATGGTGTCTCAACCATTCCTTAACTTCAAACTCCCATATCTCGCGAACGGATTGACGAACTCGAGAAATTCCAGTTGCATCTGAAAGCAGAAACTCGCCCGATTACAGTGGTTTGTGTACTTTTCGCCTGGGTCATTCCAGTTATTGGTTTCGAGTATCAGACCAGGGAAAATTTTGATGGTTTCTCGACCACTCCTTAACTTCAAACTCCCATATCTTGCGAACGGATTGACGAACTCGAGAAATTCCAGTTGCATCTGAAAGCAGAAACTCGCCCAATTACAACGGTATGAGTATTTTTGCGCTAGGCAATAGTAGTTGTTGGTTTCGAGTATCAGACTTGCGAAAATTTTGATGATTTCTCAACCATTCCTTAACTTCAAACTCCCATATCTCGCGAACGGATTACCAACTCGAGAAATTCCAGTTGCATCTAAAAGCATAATCTCGCCCGATTACAATGGTATGTGTATTTTTGCCCTAGGCCATAGCAGTTATTGGTTTCGAGTATCAGACTTGCGAAAATTTTGATGGTTTCTCAACCATTCCTCAACTTCAAACTCCCATATCTCGCGAACGGATTGACGAACTCGAGAAATTCCTCTTGCATCTGAAAGTAGAAACTCGCCCAATTACACCGGGATGTGTATTTTTCCCCTAAGCCATTGTAGTTATCGGTTTCGAGTATCAGACTTGCGAAAATTTTGATGGTTTCCCAACCATTCCTTGCCTTCAAACTCTCATATCTCCCGCACGCATTGACGAACTCGAGAAATTCCTGGTCCATCTAAAAGTAGAAACTCGCCCGTTTACAATGGTGTGTGTATTTTTGCCCAAGGCCATAGCAGTTATTGGTTTCGAGTATCAGACTTGCGAAAATTTTGATGGTTGCTCAACCATTCCTTAACTTCAAACTCCCATATCTCCCGAACGGATTGAAGAACTAGAGAAATTCCAGTTGCATCTAAAAGCATAATCTCGCCCGATTACAATGGTATGTGTATTTTTGCCCTAGGCCATTCCAGTTATTGGTTTCGAGTATCAGACCAGCGAAAATTTTGATGGTTTCTCAACCATTCCTTAACTTCAAACTCCCATATCTCGCGAACGGATTGACGAACTCGAGAAATTCCAGTTGCATCTGAAAGCATAATCTCGCCCGATTACAATGGTATTTGTATTTTTGCCCTAGGCCATAGCAGTTATTGGTTTCGTGTATCAGACTTGCGGAAATTTTGATGGTGTCTCAACCATTCCTTAACTTCAAACTCCCATATCTCGCGAACGGATTGACGAACTCGAGAAATTCCAGTTGCATCTGAAAGCAGAAACTCGCCCGATTACAGTGGTTTGTGTACTTTTCGCCTGGGTCATTCCAGTTATTGGTTTCGAGTATCAGACCAGGGAAAATTTTGATGGTTTCTCGACCACTCCTTAACTTCAAACTCCCATATCTTGCGAACGGATTGACGAACTCGAGAAATTCCAGTTGCATCTGAAAGCAGAAACTCGCCCAATTACAACGGTATGAGTATTTTTGCGCTAGGCAATAGTAGTTGTTGGTTTCGAGTATCAGACTTGCGAAAATTTTGATGATTTCTCAACCATTCCTTAACTTCAAACTCCCATATCTCGCGAACGGATTACCAACTCGAGAAATTCCAGTTGCATCTAAAAGCATAATCTCGCCCGATTACAATGGTATGTGTATTTTTGCCCTAGGCCATAGCAGTTATTGGTTTCGAGTATCAGACTTGCGAAAATTTTGATGGTTTCTCAACCATTCTTCAACTTCAAACTCCCATATCTCGCGAACGGATTGACGAACTCGAGAAATTCCTCTTGCATCTGAAAGTAGAAACTCGCCCAATTACACCGGGATGTGTATTTTTCCCCTAAGCCATTGTAGTTATCGGTTTCGAGTATCAGACTTGCGAAAATTTTGATGGTTTCCCAACCATTCCTTGCCTTCAAACTCTCATATCTCCCGCACGCATTGACGAACTCGAGAAATTCCTGGTCCATCTAAAAGTAGAAACTCGCCCGTTTACAATGGTGTGTGTATTTTTGCCCAAGGCCATAGCAGTTATTGGTTTCGAGTATCAGACTTGCGAAAATTTTGATGGTGTCTCAACCATTCCTTAACTTCAAACTCCCATATCTCGCGAACGGATTGACGAACTCGAGAAATTCCAGTTGCATCTGAAAGCATAATCTCGCCCGATTACAATGGTATTTGTATTTCTGTCCTAGGCCATAGCAGTTATTGGTTTCGAGTATCAGACCAGCGAAAATTTTGATGGTTTCTCAACCATTCCTTAACTTCAAACTCCCATATCTCGCGAACGGATTGACGAACTCGAGACATTCCTCTTGCATCTGAAAGTAGAAACTCGCCCGATTACACCGGTATGTGTATTTTTCCCCTAAGCCATTGTAGTTATTGGTTTCGAGTATCAGACTTGCGAAAATTTTGATGGTTTCCCAACCATTCCTTACCTTCAAACTCCCATATCTCGCGAACGGATTGACGAACTCGAGAAATTCCTGTTCCATCTGAAAGTAGAAACTCGCCCGATTACAAGGGTGTGCGTGTTTTTGCTCTAGGCAATTGTATTTATTGATTTCGAGTATCATACTTCCGAAAATTTTGATGGTTTCTCAACCATTCCTTAACTTCAAACTCCCATATCTCGCGAACGGATTGACGAACTCGAGAGATTCCAGTTGCATCTGAAAGCATAATCTCGCCCGATTACAATGGTATTTGTATTTTTGTCCTAGGCCATAGCAGTTATTGGTTTCGTGTATCAGACTTGCGAAAATTTTGATGGTTTCTCAACCATTCCTTAACATCAAACTCCCATATCTCGCGAACGGATTGACGAACTAGAGAAATTCCAGTTGCATCTGAAAGCATAATCTCGCCCGATTACAATGGTATTTGTATTTTTGCCCTAGGCCATAGCAGTTATTGGTTTCGAGTATCAGACTTGCGAAAATTTTGATGGTGTCTCAACCATTCCTTAACTTCAAACTCCCATATCTCGCGAACGGATTGACGAACTCGAGAAATTCCTGTTGCATTTGAATACAGAAGCACGCCTGATTACAACGGTATGTGTATTTTGGCCCTAGGCAATAGTAGTTATTGGTTTCGAGTATCAGACTTGTGAAAATTTTGATGGTTTCCCAACCATTCCTTACCTTCAAACTCCCATATCTCGCGAACGGATTGACGAACTCGAGAAATTCCTGTTCCATCTGAAAGTAGAAACTCGCCCGATTACAAGGGTGTGTGTGTTTTTGCCCTAGGCAATTGTAGTTATTGATTTCGAGTATCAGACTTCCGAAAATTTTGATGGTTTCTCAACCATTCCTTAACTTCAAACTCCCATATCTCGCGAACGGATTGACGAACTAGAGAAATTCCAGTTGCATATAAAAGCATAATCTCGCCCGATTACAATGGTATGTGTATTTTTGCCCTAGGCCATAGCAGTTATTGGTTTCGAAAATCAGACTTTCGAAAATTTTGATGGTTTCTCAACCATTCCTTAACATCAAACTCCCATATCTCGCGAACGGATTGACGAACTAGGGAAATTCCAGTTGCATCTGAAAGCAGAAACTCGTCCGTTTAAAAGGTATGTGTACTTTTCCCCTAGGCCATTCCAGTTATTGGTTTCGAGTATCAGACCAGCGAAAATTTTGATGGTTTCTCAACCATTCCTTACCTTCAAACTCCCATATCTCGCGAACGGATTGACGAACTCGAGAAATTCCAGTTGCATCTGAAAGCATAATCTCGCCCGATTACAATGCTATTTGTATTTTTGCCCTACGCCATAGCAGTTATTGGTTTCGAAAATCAGACTTGCTTAAATTTTGATGGTTTCTCAACCATTCCTTAACATCAAACTCCCATATCTCGCGAACGGATTGACGAACTCGAGAAATTCCAGTTGCATCTGAAAGCAGAAACTCGTCCGGTTACAAAGGTATGTGTACTTTTCCCCTAGGCCATTCCAGTTATTGGTTTCGAGTATCAGACCAGCGAAAATTTTGATGGTTTCTCAACCATTCCTTAACTTCAAACTCCCATATCTCGCGAACGGATTGACGAACTCGAGAAATTCCAGTTGCATCTGAAAGCATAATCTCGCCCGATTACAATGGTGTTTGTATTTTTGCCCTAGGCCATAGCAGTTATTGGTTTCGAGTATCAGACTTGCGAAAATTTTGATGGTTTCTCAACCATTCCTTAACTTCAAACTCCCATATCTCGCGAACGGATTGACGAACTACAGAAATTCCAGTTGCATCTAAAAGCATAATCTCGCCCGATTACAATGGTATTTGTATTTTTGCCCTAGGCCATAGCAGTTATTGGTTTCGTGTATCAGACTTGCGAAAATTTTGATGGTGTCTCAACCATTCCTTAACTTCAAACTCCCATATCTCGCGAACGGATTGACGAACTCGAGAAATTCCAGTTGCATCTGAAAGCAGAAACTCGCCCGATTACAGTGGTTTGTGTACTTTTCCCTAGGTCATTCCAGTTATTGGTTTCGAGTATCAGACCAGGGAAAATTTTGATGGTTTCTCGACCACTCCTTAACTTCAAACTCCCATATCTTGCGAACGGATTGACGAACTCGAGAAATTCCAGTTGCATCTGAAAGCAGAAACTCGCCCAATTACAACGGTATGAGTATTTTTGCGCTAGGCAATAGTAGTTGTTGGTTTCGAGTATCAGACTTGCGAAAATTTTGATGGTTTCCCAACCATTCCTTACCTTCAAACTCCCATATCTCGCGAACGGATTGACGAACTCGAGAAATTCCTGTTCCATCTGAAAGTAGAAACTCGCCCGATTACAAGGGTGTGCGTGTTTTTGCTCTAGGCAATTGTATTTATTGATTTCGAGTATCATACTTCCGAAAATTTTGATGGTTTCTCAACCATTCCTTAACTTCAAACTCCCATATCTCGCGAACGGATTGACGAACTCGAGAGATTCCAGTTGCATCTGAAAGCATAATCTCGCCCGATTACAATGGTATTTGTATTTTTGTCCTAGGCCATAGCAGTTATTGGTTTCGTGTATCAGACTTGCGAAAATTTTGATGGTTTCTCAACCATTCCTTAACATCAAACTCCCATATCTCGCGAACGGATTGACGAACTAGAGAAATTCCAGTTGCATCTGAAAGCATAATCTCGCCCGATTACAATGGTATTTGTATTTTTGCCCTAGGCCATAGCAGTTATTGGTTTCGAGTATCAGACTTGCGAAAATTTTGATGGTGTCTCAACCATTCCTTAACTTCAAACTCCCATATCTCGCGAACGGATTGACGAACTCGAGAAATTCCTGTTGCATTTGAATACAGAAGCACGCCTGATTACAACGGTATGTGTATTTTGGCCCTAGGCAATAGTAGTTATTGGTTTCGAGTATCAGACTTGTGAAAATTTTGATGGTTTCCCAACCATTCCTTACCTTCAAACTCCCATATCTCGCGAACGGATTGACGAACTCGAGAAATTCCTGTTCCATCTGAAAGTAGAAACTCGCCCGATTACAAGGGTGTGTGTGTTTTTGCCCTAGGCAATTGTAGTTATTGATTTCGAGTATCAGACTTCCGAAAATTTTGATGGTTTCTCAACCATTCCTTAACTTCAAACTCCCATATCTCGCGAACGGATTGACGAACTAGAGAAATTCCAGTTGCATATAAAAGCATAATCTCGCCCGATTACAATGGTATGTGTATTTTTGCCCTAGGCCATAGCAGTTATTGGTTTCGAAAATCAGACTTTCGAAAATTTTGATGGTTTCTCAACCATTCCTTAACATCAAACTCCCATATCTCGCGAACGGATTGACGAACTAGGGAAATTCCAGTTGCATCTGAAAGCAGAAACTCGTCCGTTTAAAAGGTATGTGTACTTTTCCCCTAGGCCATTCCAGTTATTGGTTTCGAGTATCAGACCAGCGAAAATTTTGATGGTTTCTCAACCATTCCTTACCTTCAAACTCCCATATCTCGCGAACGGATTGACGAACTCGAGAAATTCCAGTTGCATCTGAAAGCATAATCTCGCCCGATTACAATGCTATTTGTATTTTTGCCCTACGCCATAGCAGTTATTGGTTTCGAAAATCAGACTTGCTTAAATTTTGATGGTTTCTCAACCATTCCTTAACATCAAACTCCCATATCTCGCGAACGGATTGACGAACTCGAGAAATTCCAGTTGCATCTGAAAGCAGAAACTCGTCCGGTTACAAAGGTATGTGTACTTTTCCCCTAGGCCATTCCAGTTATTGGTTTCGAGTATCAGACCAGCGAAAATTTTGATGGTTTCTCAACCATTCCTTAACTTCAAACTCCCATATCTCGCGAACGGATTGACGAACTCGAGAAATTCCAGTTGCATCTGAAAGCATAATCTCGCCCGATTACAATGGTGTTTGTATTTTTGCCCTAGGCCATAGCAGTTATTGGTTTCGAGTATCAGACTTGCGAAAATTTTGATGGTTTCTCAACCATTCCTTAACTTCAAACTCCCATATCTCGCGAACGGATTGACGAACTACAGAAATTCCAGTTGCATCTAAAAGCATAATCTCGCCCGATTACAATGGTATTTGTATTTTTGCCCTAGGCCATAGCAGTTATTGGTTTCGTGTATCAGACTTGCGAAAATTTTGATGGTGTCTCAACCATTCCTTAACTTCAAACTCCCATATCTCGCGAACGGATTGACGAACTCGAGAAATTCCAGTTGCATCTGAAAGCAGAAACTCGCCCGATTACAGTGGTTTGTGTACTTTTCCCTAGGTCATTCCAGTTATTGGTTTCGAGTATCAGACCAGGGAAAATTTTGATGGTTTCTCGACCACTCCTTAACTTCAAACTCCCATATCTTGCGAACGGATTGACGAACTCGAGAAATTCCAGTTGCATCTGAAAGCAGAAACTCGCCCAATTACAACGGTATGAGTATTTTTGCGCTAGGCAATAGTAGTTGTTGGTTTCGAGTATCAGACTTGCGAAAATTTTGATGGTTTCTCAACCATTCCTCAACTTCAAACTCCCATATCTCGCGAACGGATTGACGAACTCGAGAAATTCCTCTTGCATCTGAAAGTAGAAACTCGCCCAATTACACCGGGATGTGTATTTTTCCCCTAAGCCATTGTAGTTATCGGTTTCGAGTATCAGACTTGCGAAAATTTTGATGGTTTCCCAACCATTCCTTGCCTTCAAACTCTCATATCTCGCGCACGGATTGACGAACTCGAGAAATTCCTGGTCCATCTAAAAGTAGAAACTCGCCCGTTTACAATGGTGTGTGTATTTTTGCCCTAGGCAATTGTAGTTATTGGTTTCGAGTATCGGACTTGCGAAAATTTTGATGGTGTCTCAACCATTCCTTAACTTCAAACTCCCATATCTCGCGATCGGATTGACGAACTCGAGAAATTCCAGTTGCATCTGAAAGCAGAAACTCGCCCGATTACAGTGGTTTGTGTACTTTTCGCCTAGGTCATTCCAGTTATTGGTTTCGAGTATCAGACATGCGAGAATTTTGATGGTTTCTCAACCATTCCTTAACTTCAAACTCCCATATCTCGCGAACGGATTGACGCACTCGAGAAATTCCAGTTGCATCTGAAAGCATAATCTCGCCCGATTACAATGGTATTTGTATTTTTGCCCTAGGCCATAGCAGTTATTGGTTTCGAGTATCAGACTTGCGAAAATTTTGATGGTTTCTCAACCATTCCTTAACTTCAAACTCCCATATCTCGCGAACGGATTGACGAACTAGAGAAATTCCAGTTGCATCTAAAAGCATAATCTCGCCCGATTACAATGGTATGTGTATTTTTGCCCTAGGCCATAGCAGTTATTGGTTTCGAAAATCAGACTTGCGAAAATTTTGATGGTTTCTCAACCATTCCTTAACATCAAACACCCATATCTCGCGAACGGATTGACGAACTAGGGAAATTCCAGTTGCATCTGAAAGCAGAAACTCGTCCGGTTAAAAGGTATGTGTACTTTTCCCCTAGGCCATTCCAGTTATTGGTTTCGAGTATCAGACCAGCGAAAATTTTGATGGTTTCTCAACCATTCCTTAACTTCAAACGCCCATATCTCGCGAACGGATTGACGAACTCGAGAAATTCCAGTTGCATCTGAAAGCATAATCTCGCCCGATTACAATGCTATTTGTACTTTTGCCCTACGCCATAGCAGTTATTGGTTTCGAAAATCAGACTTGCGAAAATTTTGATGGTTTCTCAACCATTCCTTAACAACAAACTCCCATATCTCGCCAACGGATTGACGAACTAGAGAAATTCCAGTTGCATCTGAAAGCAGAAACTCGTCCGGTTAAAAGGTATGTGTACTTTTCCCCTAGGCAATTCCAGTTATTGGTTTCGAGTATCAGACCAGCGAAAATTTTGATGGTTTCTCAACCATTCCTTAACTTCAAACTCCCATATCTCGCGAACGGATTGACGAACTCGAGAAATTCCAGTTGCATCTGAAAGCATAATCTCGCCCGATTACAATGGTGTTTGTATTTTTGCCCTAGGCCATAGCAGTTATTGGTTTCGAGTATCAGACTTGCGAAAATTTTGATGGTTTCTCAACCATTCCTTAACTTCAAACTCCCATATCTCGCGAACGGATTGACGAACTAGAGAAATTCCAGTTGCATCTAAAAGCATAATCTCGCCCGATTACAATGGTATGTGTATTTTTGCCCTAGGCCATAGCAGTTATTGGTTTCGAAAATCAGACTTGCGAAAATTTTGATGGTTTCTCAACCATTCCTTAACATCAAACTCCCATATCTCGCGAACGGATTGACGAACTAGGGAAATTCCAGTTGCATCTGAAAGCAGAAACTCGTCCGGTTAAAAGGTATGTGTACTTTTCCCCTAGGCCATTCCAGTTATTGGTTTCGAGTATCAGACTTGCGAAAATTTTGATGGTTTCTCAACCATTCCTTAACTTCAAACTCCCATATCTCGCGAACGGATTGACGAACTAGAGAAATTCCAGTTGCATCTAAAAGCATAATCTCGCCCGATTACAATGGTATGTGTATTTTTGCCCTAGGCCATAGCAGTTATTGGTTTCGAAAATCAGACTTGCGAAAATTTTGATGGTTTCTCAACCATTCCTTAACAACAAACTCCCATATCTCGCCAACGGATTGACGAACTAGAGAAATTCCAGTTGCATCTGAAAGCAGAAACTCGTCCGGTTAAAAGGTATGTGTACTTTTCCCCTAGGCAATTCCAGTTATTGGTTTCGAGTATCAGACCAGCGAACATTTTGATGGTTTCTCAACCATTCCTTAACTTCAAACTCCCATATCTTGCGAACGGATTGACGAACTCGAGAAATTCCTGGTCCATCTAAATGTAGAAACTCGCCCGTTTACAATGGTGTGTGTATTTTTGCCCTAGGCCATAGCAGTTATTGGTTTCGAGTATCAGACTTGCGAAAATTTTGATGGTGTCTTAACCATTCCTTAACTTCAAACTCCCATATCTCGCGAACGGATTGACGAACTCGAGAAATTCCAGTTGCATCTGAAAGCATAATCTCGCCCGATTACAATGGTATTTGTATTTTTGTCCTACGCCATAGCAGTTATTGGTTTCGAGTATCAGACCAGCGAAAATTTTGATGGTTTCTCAACCATTCCTTAACTTCAAACTCCCATATCTCGCGAACGGATTGACGAACTCGAGAAATTCCTCTTGCATCTGAAAGTAGAAACTCGCCCGATTACACCGGTATGTGTATTTTTCCCCTAAGCCATTGTAGTTATTGGTTTCGAGTATCAGACTTGCGAAAATTTTGATGGTTTCCCAACCATTCCTTACCTTCAAACTCCCATATCTCGCGAACGGATTGACGAACTCGAGAAATTCCTGTTCCATCTGAAAGTAGAAACTCGCCCGATTACAAGGGTGTGTGTGTTTTTGCCCTAGGCAATTGTAGTTATTGATTTCGAGTATCAGACTTCCGAAAATTTTGATGGTTTCTCAACCATTCCTTAACTTCAAACTCCCACATCTCGCGAACGGATTGACGAACTCGAGAAATTCCAGTTGCATCTGAAAGCATAATCTCGCCCGATTACAATGGTATTTGTATTTTTGTCCTAGGCCATAGCAGTTATTGGTTTCGAGTATCAGACTTGCGAAAATTTTGATGGTTTCTCAACCATTCCTTAACATCAAACTCCCATATCTCGCGAACGGATTGACGAACTAGAGAAATTCCAGTTGCATCTGAAAGCATAATCTCGCCCGATTACAATGGTATTTGTATTTTTGCCCTAAGCCATAGCAGTTATTGGTTTCGAGTATCAGACTTGCGACAATTTTGATGGTGTCTCAACCATTCCTTAACTTCAAACTCCCATATCTCGCGAACGGATTGACGAACTCGAGAAATTCCTGTTGCATCTGAATAAAGAAGCACGCCTGATTACAACGGTATGTGTATTTTGGCCCTAGGCAATAGTAGTTATTGGTTTCGAGTATCAGACTTGTGAAAACTTTGATGGTTTCCCAACCATTCCTTACCTTCAAACTCCCATATCTCGCGAACGGATTGACCAACTCGAGAAATTCCTGTTCCATCTGAAAGTAGAAACTCGCCCGATTACAAGGGTGTGTGTGTTTTTGCCCTAGGCAATTGTAGTTATTGATTTCGAGTATCAGACTTCCGAAAATTTTGATGGTTTCTCAACCATTCCTTAACAACAAACTCCCATATCTCGCGAACGGATTGACGAACTAGAGAAATTCCAGTTGCATCTGAAAGCAGAAACTCGTCCGGTTAAAAGGTATGTGTACTTTTCCCCTAGGCAATTCCAGTTATTGGTTTCGAGTATCAGACCAGCGAAAATTTTGATGGTTTCTCAACCATTCCTTAACTTCAAACTCCCATATCTCGCGAACGGATTGACGAACTCGAGAAATTCCAGTTGCATCTGAAAGCATAATCTCGCCCGATTACAATGGTGTTTGTATTTTTGCCCTAGGCCATAGCAGTTATTGGTTTCGTGTATCAGACTTGCGAAAATTTTGATGGTGTCTCAACCATTCCTTAACTTCAAACTCCCATATCTCGCGAACGGATTGACGAACTCGAGAAATTCCAGTTGCATCTGAAAGCAGAAACTCGCCCGATTACAGTGGTTTGTGTACTTTTCGCCTAGGTCATTCCAGTTGTTGGTTTCGAGTATCAGACCAGGGAAAATTTTGATGGTTTCTCAACCATTCCTTAACTTCAAACTCCCATATCTCGCGAACGGATTGACGAACTCGAGAAATTCCAGTTGCATCTGAAAGCAGAAACTCGTCCGGTTACAAAGGTATGTGTACTTTCCCCTAGGCCATTCCAGTTATTGGTTTCGAGTATCAGACCAGCAAAAATTTTGATGGTTTCTCAACCATTCCTTAACTTCAAACTCCCATATCTCGCGAACGGATTGGCGAACTCGAGAAATTCCAGTTGCATCTGAAAGCATAATCTCGCCCGATTACAATGGTATTTGTATTTTTGCCCTAGGCCATAGCAGTTATTGGTTTCGTGTATCAGACTTGCGAAAATTTTGATGGTGTCTCAACCATTCCTTAACTTCAAACTCCCATATCTCGCGAACGGATTGACGAACTCGAGAAATTCCAGTTGCATCTGAAAGCAGAAACTCGCCCGATTACAGTGGTTTGTGTACTTTTCGCCTAGGTCATTCCAGTTATTGGTTTCGAGTATCAGACCAGGGAAAATTTTGATGGTTTCTCGACCACTCCTTAACTTCAAACTCCCATATCTTGCGAACGGATTGACGAACTCAAGAAATTCCAGTTGCATCTGAAAGCAGAAACTCGCCCAATTACAACGGTATGAGTATTTTTGCGCTAGGCAATAGTAGTTGTTGGTTTCGAGTATCAGACTTGCGAAAATTTTGATGATTTCTCAACCATTCCTTAACTTCAAACTCCCATATCTCGCGAACGGATTACCAACTCGAGAAATTCCAGTTGCATCTAAAAGCATAATCTCGCCCGATTACAATGGTATGTGTATTTTTGCCCTAGGCCATAGCAGTTATTGGTTTCGAGTATCAGACTTGCGAAAATTTTGATGGTTTCTCAACCATTCCTCAACTTCAAACTCCCATATCTCGCGAACGGATTGACGAACTCGAGAAATTCCTCTTGCATCTGAAAGTAGAAACTCGCCCAATTACACCGGGATGTGTATTTTTCCCCTAAGCCATTGTATTTATCGGTTTCGAGTATCAGACTTGCGAAAATTTTTATGGTTTCCCAACCATTCCTTGCCTTCAAACTCTCATATCTCGCGCACGGATTGACGAACTCGAGAAATTCCTGGTCCATCTAAAAGTAGAAACTCGCCCGTTTACAGTGGTGTGTGTATTTTTGCCCTAGGCCATAGCAGTTATTGGTTTCGAGTATCAGACTTGCGAAAATTTTGACGGTGTCTCAACCATTCCTTAACTTCAAACTCCCATATCTCGCGAACGGATTGACGAACTCGAGAAATTCCAGTTGCATCTGAAAGCATAATCTCGCCCGATTACAATGGTATTTGTATTTTTGTCCTAGGCCATAGCAGTTATTGGTTTCGAGTATCAGACCAGCGAAAATTTTGATGGTTTCTCAACCATTCCTTAACTTCAAACTGCCATATCTCGCGAACGGATTGACGAACTCGAGAAATTCCTCTTGCATCTGAAAGTAGAAACTCGCCCGATTACACCGGTATGTGTATTTTTCCCCTAAGCCATTGTAGTTATTGGTTTCGAGTATCAGACTTGCGAAAATTTTGATGGTTTCCCATCCATTCCTTACCTTCAAACTCCCATATCTCGCGAACGGATTGACGAACTCGAGAAATTCCTGTTCCATCTGAAAGTAGAAACTCGCCCGATTACAAGGGTGTGTGTGTTTTTGCCCTAGGCAATTGTAGTTATTGATATCGAGTATCAGACTTCCGAAAATTTTGATGGTTTCTCAACCATTCCTTAACTTCAAACTCCCACATCTCGCGAACGGATTGACGAACTCGAGAAATTCCAGTTGCATCTGAAAGCATAATCTCGCCCGATTACAATGGTATTTGTATTTTTGTCCTAGGCCATAGCAGTTATTGGTTTCGAGTATCAGACTTGCGAAAATTTTGATGGTTTCTCAACCATTCCTTAACTTCAAACTCCCATATCTCGCGAACGGATTGACGAACTCGAGAAATTCCTGTTCCATCTGAAAGTAGAAACTCGCCCGATTACAAGGGTGTGTGTGTTTTTGCCCTAGGCAATTGTAGTTATTTATTTCGAGTATCAGACTTCCGAAAATTTTGATGGTTTCTCAACCATTCCTTAACTTCAAACTCCCATATCTCGCGAACGGATTGACGAACTAGAGAAATTCCAGTTGCATCTAAAAGCATAATCTCGCCCGATTACAATGGTATGTGTATTTTTGCCCTAGGCCATAGCAGTTATTGGTTTCGAAAATCAGACTTGCGAAAATTTTGATGGTTTCTCAACCATTCCTTAACATCAAACTCCCATATCTCGCGAACGGATTGACGAACTAGGGAAATTCCAGTTGCATCTGAAAGCAGAAACTCGTCCGGTTAAAAGGTATGTGTACTTTTCCCCTAGGCCATTCCAGTTATTGGTTTCGAGTATCAGACCAGCGAAAATTTTGATGGTTTCTCAACCATTCCTTAACTTCAAACTCCCATATCTCGCGAACGGATTGACGAACTCGAGAAATTCCAGTTGCATCTGAAAGCATAATCTCGCCCGATTACAATGCTATTTGTATTTTTGCCCTACGCCATAGCAGTTATTGGTTTCGAAAATCAGACTTGCGAAAATTTTGATGGTTTCTCAATCATTCCTTAACATCAAACTCCCATATCTCGCGAACGGATTGACGAACTAGAGAAATTCCAGTTGCATCTGAAAGCAGAAACTCGTCCGGTTAAAAGGTATGTGTACTTTTCCCCTAGGCAATTCCAGTTATTGGTTTCGAGTATCAGACCAGCGAAAATTTTGATGGTTTCTCAACCATTCCTTAACTTCAAACTCCCATATCTCGCGAACGGATTGACGAACTAGGGAAATTCCAGTTGCATCTGAAAGCAGAAACTCGTCCGGTTAAAAGGTATGTGTACTTTTCCCCTAGGCCATTCCAGTTATTGGTTTCGAGTATCAGACTTGCGAAAATTTTGATGATTTCTTATCCATTCCTTAACTTCAAACTCCCATATCTCGCGAACGGATTACCAACTCGAGAAATTCCAGTTGCATCTGAAAGCATAATCTCGCCCGATTACAATGGTATGTGTATTTTTGCCCTAGGCCATAGCAGTTATTGGTTTCGAGTATCAGACTTGCGAAAATTTTGATGGTTTCTCAACCATTCCTTAAATTCAAACTCCCATATCTCGCGAACGGATTGACGAACTCGAGAAATTCCTGTTGCATCTGAAGGTAGAAGATCGCCCGATTACAACGGTAAGTGTTTTTTTGCCCTAGGAAATAGTAGTTATTGGTTTCGAGTATCAGACTTGCGAAAATTTTGATGATTTCTCAACCATTCCTTAACTTCAAACCCCCATATCTCGCGAACGGATTGACTAACTATAGAAATTCCAGTTGCATCTGAAAGCATAATCTCGCCCGATTACAATGGTATGTGTATTTTTGCCCTAGGCCATAGCAGTTATTGGTTTCGAGTATCAGACTTGCGAAAATTTTGATGGTATCTCAACCATTCCTTAACTTCAAACTCCCATATCTCGCGAACGGATTGACGAACTCGAGAAATTCCTGTTGCATCTGAAAGTAGAAACTCGCCCGATTACAGTGGAGTGTGTGCTTTTCCCCTATGCCATTCCAGTTATTGGTTTCGAGGATCAGACCAGCGAAAATTTTGATGGTTTCTCAACCATTCCTTAACTTGAATCTCCCATATCTCGCGAACGGATTGACCAACTCGAGAAATTCCTGTTGCATCTGAAGGTAGAAGCTCGCCCGATAACAACGGTATGTGTATTTTTGCCCTAGGCAATAGTAGTTATTGATTTCGGGTATCAGACTTGCGAAAATTTTGATGATTTCTCAACCATTCCTTAACTTCAAACCTCCATATCTCGCGAACGGATTGATGAACACGAGAAATTCCAGTTGCATCTGAAAGAATAATCTCGCCCGATTACAACGGTACTTGTATTTTTGCCCTAGGCACTAGTACTTATTGGTTTCGAGTATCAGACTTGCGAAAATTTTGATGGTTCCTCAACCATTCCTTAACTTCAAACTCCCATATCTCGCGAACGGATTGACGAACTCGAGAAATTCCTGTTGCATCTGAAAGTAGAAACTCGCCCGATTACAACAGTATGTGTATTTTTGCCCTAGAATTAGTAGTTATTGGTTTCGAGTATCAGACTTGCGAAAATTTTGATGGTTTCGCAACAATTCCTTAAATTCAAACCTCCATATCTCGCGAACGGATTGATGAACACGAGAAATTCCAGTTGCATCTGAAAGAATAATCTCGCCCGATTACAACGGTACTTGTATTTTTGCCCTAGGCCATAGCAGTTATTGGTTTCGAATATCAGACTTGCGAAAATTTTGGTGGTGTCTCAACCATTCCTTAACTTCAAACCCCCATATCTCGCGAACGGATTACCAACTCGAGAAATTCCAGTTGCATCTAAACGCAAAATCTCGCCCCATTACAATGGTATGTGTATTTTAGCCCTACGCCATAGCAGTTATTGGTTTCGAGTATCAGACTTGCGAAAATTTTGATGGTATCTCAACCATTCCTTAACTTCAAACAACTATATCACGCGAACGGATTGACGAACTCGAGAAATTCCTGTTGCATCTGAAAGTAGAAATTCGCCCGATTACAACGGTATGTGTATTTTTGCCCTAGGCAATAGTAGTTATTGATTTCGGGTATCAGACTTGCGAAAATTTTGATGATTTCTCAACCATTCCTTAACTTCAAACTTTCATATCTCGCGAACGGATTACCAACTCGAGTAATTCCAGTTGCATCTGAAAGCATAATCTCGCCCGATTACAATGGTATGTGTATTTTTGCCCTAGGCCATAGCCGTTATTGGTTTCGAGTATCAGACTTGAGAAAATTTTGATGGTTCCTCAACCATTCCTTAACTTCAAACTCCCATATCTCGCGAACGGATTGACGAACTCGAGAAGTTCCTTTTGCATCTGAAAGTAGAAACTCGCCCGATTACAATGGGGTGTGTACTTTTCCCCTAGGCCATTCCAGTTATTGGTTTCGAGTATCAGACCAGCGAAAATTTTGATGGTTTCTCAACCATTCCTTAACTTCAAGGTCCCATATCTCGCGAACGGATTGACGAACTCGAGAAATTCCTGTTGCATCTGAAGGTAGAAGATCGCCCGATTACAACGGTATGTGTATTTTTGCCCTAGGCAATAGTAGTTATTGGTTTCGGGTATCAGACTTGCGAAAATTTTGATGATTTCTCAACCATTCCTTAACTTCAAATTCCCATATCTCGCGAACGGATTACCAACTCGAGTAATTCCAGTTGCATCTGAATGCATAATCTCGCCCGATTACAATGGTATATGTATATTTGCCCTAGGCCATAGCAGTTACTGGTTTCGAGTATCAGACTTGAGAAAATTTTGATGGTTTCTCAACCATTCCTTAACTTCAAACTCCCATATCTCGCGAACGGATTGACCAACTCGAGAAATTCCTGTTGCATCTGAAGGTAGAAGCTCGCCCGATAACAACGGTATGTGTATTTTTGCCCTAGGCAAGAGTAGTTATTTGTTTCGGATATCAGACTTGCGAAAATTTTGATGGTTTCTCAACCATTCCTTAACTTCAAACCCCCATATCTGGCGAACGGATTGACGAACTCGAGAAGTTCCTGCTGCATCTGAAATTAGTAACTCGCCCGACTACAATGGGGTGTGTATTTTTGCCCTAGGCATTAGTAGTTATTGTTTTCGAGTATCAGACTTACTAAAGTTTTGATGATTTCTCAACCATTCCTTAACTTCAAACCCCCATATCTCGCGAACGGATTGACGAACTATAGAAATTCCAGTTGCATCTGAAAGCATAATCTCGCCCGATTACAATGGTATGTGTATTTTTGCCCTAGGCCATAGCAGATATTGGTTTCGAGTATCAGACTTGCGAAAATTTTGATGGTATCTCAACCATTCCTTAACTTCAAACTCCCATATCTCGCGAACGGATTGACGAACTCGAGAAATTCCTGTTGCATCTGAAAGTAGAAACTCGCCCGATTACAGTGGAGTGTGTGCTTTTCCCCTATGCCATTCCAGTTATTGGTTTCGAGTATCAGACTTGCGAAAATTTTGATGGTTCCTCAACCATTCCTTAACTTCAAACTCCCATATCTCGCGAACGGATTGACGAACTCGAGAAATTCCTGTTGCATCTGAAAGTAGAAACTCGCCCGATTACAACAGTATGTGTATTTTTGCCCTAGAATTAGTAGTTATTGGTTTCGAGTATCAGACTTGCGAAAATTTTGATGGTTTCGCAACAATTCCTTAAATTCAAACCTCCATATCTCGCGAACGGATTGATGAACACGATAAATTCCTGCTGCATCTGAAAGTAGAAGCTCGCCCGATTACAACGGTATGTGTATTTTTGCCCTAGGCAATAGTAGTTATTTGTTTCGGATATCAGACTTGCGAAAATTTTGATGATTTCTCAACCATTCCTTAACTTCAAATTCCCATATCTCGCGAACGGATTGACTAACTAGAGAAATTCCAGTTGCATCTGAAACTAGAAACTCGGCCGATTACAGTGGTATGTGTACTTTTCCCCTAGGCCGTTCCAGTTATTGGTTTCGAGTATCAGACCAGCGAAAATTTTGATGGTTTCTCAACCATACCTTAACTACAAACTCCCATATCTCGCGAACGGTTTCACGAACTCGAGAACTTCCTGCTGCATCTGAAAGCAGAAGCTCGCCCAATTACAACGGTATGTGTATTTTTGCCCTAGGCAATAGTATTTATTGGTTTCGAGAATCAGACTTGCGAAAATTTTGATGATTTCTCAACCATTCCTTGACTTTAAACTCCCATATCTCGCGAACGGATTACCAACTCGAGAAATTCCAGTTGCATCTAAAAGCAAAATATCGCCCGATTACAATGGTATGTGTATTTTTGCCCTACGCCATAGCAGTTATTGGTTTCGAGTATCAGACTTGCGAAAATTTTGATGGTATCTCAACCATTCCTTAACTTCAAGCTCCCATATCTCGCGAACGGATTGACGAACTCGAGTAATTCCTGTTGCATCTGAAAGTAGAAACTCGCCCGATTACAATGGGGTGTGTACTTTTCCCCTAGGCCATTCCAGTTATCGGTTTCGAGTATCAGACCAGCGAAAATTTTGATGGTTTCTCAACCATTCCTTAACTTCAATCTCCCATATCTCGCGAACGGATTGACCAACTCGAGAAGTTCCAGTTGCCACTGAAACCATAATCTCGCCCGATTACAATGGTATGTGTATTTTTGCCCTAGGCCATAGCCGTTATTGGTCTCGAGTATCAGACTTGCGAAAATTTTGATGGTTCCTCAATCATTCCTTAACTTCAAACTCCCATATCTCGCGAACGGTTTCACGAACTCGAGAAATTCCTGCTGCATCTGAAAGCAGAAGCTCGCTCAATTACAACGGTATGTGTATTTTTGCTCTAGGCAATAGTATTTATTGGTTTCGAGAATCAGACTTGCGATAATTTTGATGATTTCTCAACCATTCCTTGACTTCAAACTCCCATATCTCGCGAACGGATTACCAACTCGAGAAATTCCAGTTGCATCTAAAAGCATAATCTCGCCCGATTACAATGGTATGTGTATTTTTGCCCTAGGCCATAGCCGTTATTGGTTTCGAGTATCAGACTTGAGAAAATTTTGATGGTTCCACAACCATTCCTTTACTTCAAACTCCCATATCTCGCGAACGGATTGACGAACTCGAGAAATCCCTGTTGCATCTGAAAGTAGAAGCTCGCCCGATTACAATGGGGTGTGTACTTTTCCCCTAGGCCATTCCAGTTATTGGTTTCGAGTATCAGACCAGCGAAAATTTTGATGGTTTCTCAACCATTCCTTAACTTCAAACTCCCATATCTCGCGAACGGATTGACGAACTCGAATAATTCCTGTTGCACCTGAAGGTAGAAGCTGGCCCGATAACAACGGTATGTGTAGTTTTGCCCTAGGCACTAGTAGTTATTGGTTTCGAGTATCAGACTTGCGAAAATTTTGATTGTTCCTCAAACATTCCTTAACTTCAAACTTCCATATCTCGCGAACGGATTGACGAACTCGAGAAATTCCTGTTGCATCTGAAAGTAGAAACTCGCCCGATTACAACGGTATGTGTATTTTTGCCCTAGGCATTAGTAGTTATTGGTTTCGAGTATCAGACTTGCGAAAATTTTGATGGTTTCGCAACCGTTCCTTAACTTCAAACTCCCATATCTCGCGAACGGATTGACGAACTATAGAAATTCCAGTTGCATCTGAAAGCAGAAACTCGCCCGATTACAGTGGAATGTGTACTTTTCCCCTAGGCCATTCCAGTTATTGGTTTCGAGTATCAGACCAGCGAAAAGTTTGATGGTTTCTCAACCATACCTTAACTTCAACCTGCCATATCTCGCGAACGGTTTCACGAACTCGAGAAATTCCTGCTGGATCTGAAAGCAGAAGCTCGCCCAATTACAACGGAATGTGTATTTTTGCCCTAGGCAATAGTAGTTATTGGTTTCGGGTATCAGACTTGCGAAAATTTTGATGATTTCTCAACCATTCCTTAACTTCAAACTCCCATATCTCGCGAACGGATTCACGAACTAGAGAAATTCCAGTTGCATCTGAAAGCAGAAACTCGCCCCATTACAGTGGTATGTGTACTTTTCCCCTAGGCCATTCCAGTTATTGGTTTCGAGTATCAGACCAGCGAAAATTTTGATGGTTTCTCAACCATTCCTTAACTTCAAACTCCCATATCTCGCGAACGGATTGACGAACTCGAGAAATTCCAGTTGCATCTGAAAGCAGAAACTCGCCCGATTACAACGGTATTTGTATTTTTCCCTAGGCAACAGTAGTTATTGGTTTCGGGTATCAGACTTGCGAAAATTTTGATGATTTCTCAACCATTCCTTAACTTCAAACTCCCATATCTCGCGAACGGATTACCAACTCGAGAAATTCCAGTTGCATCTGAAAGCAGAAACTCGCCCGATTACAGTGGAATGTGTACTTTTCCCCTAGGCCATTCCAGTTATTTGTTTCGAGTATCAGACCAGCGAAAATTTTGATGGTTTCTCAACCATTCCTTAACTTCAACCTCCCATATCTCGCGAACGGTTTCACGAACTCGAGAAATTCCTGCTGCATCTGAAAGCAGAAGCTCGCCCAATTACAACGGAATGTGTATTTTTGCCCTAGGCAATATTAGTTATTGGTTTCGGGTATCAGACTTGCGAACACTTTGATGATTTCTCAACCATTCCTTAACTTCAAACTCCCATATCTCGCGAACGGATTCACGAACTAGAGAAATTCCAGTTGCATCTGAAAGCAGAAACTCGCCCCATTACAGTGGTATGTGTACTTTTCCCCTAGGCCATTCCAGTTATTGGTTTCGAGTATCAGACCTGCGAAAATTTTGATGGTTTCTCAACCATTCCTTAACTTCAAACTCCCATATCTCGCGAACGGATTGACGAACTCGAGAAATTCCAGTTACATCTGAAAGCAGAAACTCGCGCGATTACAATGGTATGTGTATTTTTGCCCTAGGCCATAGTAGTTATT